>NW_026893521.1:0-25705 GCF_033815535.1 Pezoporus flaviventris | reverse complement strand
TGGAGGGGGTGATGGGTATAAAGGGGGAGATGGGGGGGATGGGGGTACAAAGGGGAAGATGGGGGGGTCATGGGGGTTTACAATGGGGGAGATGGGGGGAGGGGAGGAGGCCCCTCCCCACAACCCCATTCCCGTATCGCCATGGCCCCATAGCCCCCTATTCCCATGTCCCATGTCCCATATCCAAATACGCCCTTGGCCCCATAAGCCTGTGTCCTGTTCCCATAGCCCACATCCCATTTCTCATACCCACACCCCATACCCCATACATCCCTTATCCTACACCCCATACCCCACATCCCATAGCCTATATCCCCATACATCCCATGCCCCATAACCCAGATCCCACACCCCATACCCTATACATGTACCCCAGACCCACACCCTGTCCCAATACACATACCCATACCCTACACACCATACCCCATACCCTATATCCTATGCCCCAGACCCATACCCCCAATACCAACCCCATACCCATACCCCACACCCCCATCCCATACCCCATACCCATACCCTTTACCAATACCCATACCCATACCCCATATCCCATAACCCATACCCCATACCCCATACACCATACCCCATATCCCATACCCCACACCCCATACCCCATATCCCACACCCCACATCCCGTACCCCATACCCTATACCCCACACCCCATACCACACATCCCATACCCCATACCCCACACCCCACATCCCATATCCCATACCCCATACCACACACCCCATATCCCATACCCCACACCCCATACCCCACATCCCACACCCCATACCCCACACCCCATATACCCCATACCCCATATCCCACACCCCACACCCCACACACCACATCCCATACCCGATACCCCACACCCCACATCCCATATCCCATACCCCATACCACACACCCCATATCCCATACCCCACACTCCATACCACACATCCTACACCCCATACCCCACACCCCATATACCCCATACCCCATACCCTATACCCCACACCCCACACCCCACATCCCATACCCCATACCCCACACCCCACATCCCATATCCCATACCCCATACCACACACCCCATATCCCATACCCCACACCCCATATACCCCCATATACCTCATACCCTATACCCCACACCCCACACCCCACATCCCATACCCCACACCCCATACCCCACACCCCATATACCCCATATCCCATACCCCACACCCCACACCCCAACCCCATACCCTTACCACATTCCCTATATCCTACACCCCCCCCCCCACCCCATACCCCCACCCCCCATCCCCCTCACCCACGTCGCTGTCCCGATGGTTCTTGATCAACTCCCCCAGCTCAAAGTTCCCGGCGATGACGGCGACCTGGGGGGGATGGGGATGGGGATATGGGGGGGGATGGGATATGGGGGGGGGGGAGGGGTCTGGGGACACCCATGGGGTCCCATTGGGGTGCTCCCCCCCCCCCCCATTCCCGGCTCTTCCCCATATTCCCACCTGGAACGGGGTCTGCCCGCTGTTGTTCTTCACCTCCTTGTTGGCCCCGCGGTACAGGAGGATGCGGGCGCAGCTCTCCTGGGGGAGCGGCACCCATGGACCCATGGCAGCACAGGGCCCGGAGCACTGTCCCACACCCCACATCCTGCACCCCACATCCCACACCCCACATCCCACACCCCACATCCCACATCCCATATCCCACATCCCACATCCCACATCCCACATCCCACACCCCACATCCCATATCCCATACCCCATATCCCATATCCCACATCCACACCCCACATCCCACACCCCACATCCCACATCCCACACCCCACATCCCACATCCCACACCCCACACCCCACATCCCATATCCCACATCCCAACCCCACATCCCACATCCCACACCCCACATCCCACATCCCACACCCCACATCCCACATCCCACATCCCATATCCCACATCCCACATCCCACATCCCACACCCCACATCCCATATCCCACATCCAACATCCCACATCCCACACCCCACATCCCACATCCCACATCCCATATCCCACATCCCACATCCCACACCCCACATCCCATATCCCATACCCCATATCCCATATCCCACATCCCACATCCCACATCCCATATCCCATATCCCACATCCCACATCCCACATCCCACACCCCACATCCCACATCCCACATCCATATCCACATCCCACATCCCACATCCCACACCCCACATCCCACATCCCACATCCCACATCCCACATCCCACATCCCACATCCCATATCCCACATCCCACATCCCACATCCCACACCCCACATCCCACATCCCACATCCCATATCCCACATCCCACATCCCACATCCCACACCCCACATCCCATATCCCACATCCCACATCCCACATCCCACACCCCACATCCCACATCCCACATCCCATATCCCACATCCCACATCCCACATCCCACACCCCACATCCCATATCCCATACCCCATATCCCATATCCCACATCCCACACCCCACATCCCACACCCCACATCCCATATCCCCATACCCCATATCCCACATCCCACACCCCACATCCCACACCCCACATCCCATATCCCATACCCCATATCCCATATCCCACATCCCACACCCCACATCCTGCACCCCACAGCCCATATCCCACACCCCATATCCCATACCCCATATCCCACACCCCACACCCCACATCCCATATCCCATATCCCACATCCCACATCCCACATCCCACATCCCATACCCCATATCCCATATCCCACATCCCACATCCCACACCCCATACCCCATATCCCATATCCCACATCCCATATCCAATACCCCATATCCCATACCCCATATCCCATACCCCATACCCCATATCCCATACCCCATACCCCATATCCCATACCCACACACCCCCACACCCCATACCCCACACCCCATATCCCACACCCCGTACCCCATACGCCATATCCCATATCCCATACCCTGTATCCTATATCACATACCCCATATCCCACACCCCATATCCCATATTCCATACCCCATACCCCATACCCCACACCCCACACACCCCACACCCCATACCCCACACACCCCATATCCCACACCCCGTACCCCATACCCCATATCCCATACCCCACACCCCACACCCCATATCCCATACCCCATATCCCGTACCCATACCCCATATCCCATACCCCATATCCTATACCCCACACCCCATATCCCACACCCCATATCCCATACCCCATATCCCATATCCCATACCCCATATCCCATATCCCATACCCCATATCCCATATCCCACACCCCACACCCCCACACCCCATATCCCACCTTGTTGTAGAGGGCACAGATGTGCAGCGCTGTGTTCCCGGATGCGTTCTGAGCCGCCGCCTCTGCCCCATAGAACAGCAAATGCTCCAAGTGCTGCGAGTGCCCGTGCTGGCAGGCCTGGGGTAGGGACATGGGTATGGGGTATGGGGTATGGGGTGTGGGGTATATGGGGTGTGGGGTGTGGGTTATGGGATATGGGGTATGGGGTACAGGGTGTGGGGTATGGGGTATATGGGGTGTGGGGCATGGGGTATGGGATATGGGGTATGGGGTATGGGATATGGGGTATATGGGGTATGGGATATGGGGTATGGGGTATATGGGGTATGGGATATGGGGTATGGGGTATATGGGGTGTGGGATATGGGGTATGGGTATATGGGGTGTGGGGCATGGGGTATGGGATATGGGGTATGGGGTATATGGGGTGTGGGGTGTGGGATATGGGGTGTGAGATATATGGGATATGGGGTGTGGGGTATGGGGTATGGGGTATGGATATGGGGTATGGGATATGGGGTATGGGATATATGGGGTGTGGGGTATGGGGTATGGGGCATGGATGTGGGGTATGGGATATGGGGTATGGGATATATGGGATATGGGGTATGGGGTATGGGGTATGGGGCATGGATATGGGGTATGGGATATATGGGATATGGGGTATGGGGTATGGGGCATGGATATGGGGTATGGGATATGGGGTGTGGGATGTGCAATATGGGGTATGGGATATGGGGGATGGGATATGGGGATGGGGTATGGGGCCATGAGAACATGGGACAATGAAGACATGGGTCCACAAGTACATTGGTCCGTGAGAACATGGGTCCATGGTTCCATGATCACCCATGATGCCCTATGATGACCCATAACGACTCATGATGCCCCATGGTTCCATGAGGACCCATAAGGACCCATGGTTCCATGAGGACCTATAAAGACCCATGGTTCCATGAGGACCCATAAGGACCCATGATGACCTATGGTTCCATGATGCCCCATGGTTCCATGATGACCCATGATGACCCATGATGACCCATAACGACTCATGATGACCCATGGTTCCATGAGGACCCATAAGGACCCATGGTTCCATGAGGACCTATAAAGACCCATGGTTCCATGAGGACCCATAAGGACCCATGATGACCTATGGTTCCATGATGCCCCATGGTTCCATGATGACCCATGATGACCCATGATGACCCATAACGACTCATGATGACCCATGGTTCCATGAGGACCCATAAGGAGCCATGATGACCCATGGTTCCATGATGCCCCATAAGGACCCATAATGACCCATGGTTCCATAATGACCCATAATGACCCATGATGCCCCATGGTTCCATGAGGACCCATAAAGACCCATGGTTCCATGAGGACCCATAAGGACCCATGATGCCCCATGGTTCCATAATGCCCCATGGTTCCATGATGACCCATAGGGACCCATGATGCCCCATGGTTCCATGAGGACCCATGATGCCCCATAATGACCCATAATGACCCGTGATGCCCCATGGCTCCATGATGACCCATAATGACCCATAGTGCCCCATGGTTCCATGATGACCCATAAGGACCCATGATGCCCCATGGTTCCATGATGATCCATAATGACCCATGGTTCCCTGAGGACCCATAAGGACCCATGATGCCCCATGGTTCCATGATGATCCATAATGACCCATGGTTCCCTGAGGACCCATAAGGACCCATGATGCCCCATGGTTCCATGATGATCCATAGGGCCCCATGGTTCCATGATGACCCATAAGGACCCATAATGACCCATGGTTCCATGATGATCCATAATGACCCATGGTTCCATGATGACCCATAAGGACCCATGATGACCCATGGTTCCATGATGCCCCATGGTTCCATGATGACCCATAAGGACCCATGATGCCCCATGGTTCCATGAGGACCCATGATGCCCCATAATGACCCATAATGACCCGTGATGCCCCATGGCTCCATGATGACCCATAATGACCCATAGTGCCCCATGGTTCCATGATGCCCCATAAGGACCCATGATGCCCCATGGTTCCATGATGATCCATAATGACCCATGGTTCCCTGAGGACCCATAAGGACCCATGATGCCCCATGGTTCCATGATGATCCATAGGGCCCCACGGTTCCATGATGACCCATAAGGACCCATAATGACCCATGGTTCCATGATGATCCATAAGGACCCATGGTTCCATGATGACCCATAAGGACCCATGATGCCCCATGGTTCCATGATGATCCATAGGGCCCCATGGTTCCATGATGACCCATAAGGACCCATGATGCCCCATGGTTCCATGATGATCCATAATGACCCATGGTTCCATGATGACCCATAAGGACCCATGATGCCCCGTGGTTCCATGATGCCCCATAAGGACCCATGATGCCCCATGGTTCCATGATGACCCATAGGGACCCATGATGCCCCATGGTTCTATGATGCCCCATAAGGACCCATGATGCCCCGTGGTTCCATGATGATCCATAATGACCCATGGTTCCATGAGGACCCATAAGGACCCATGATGCCCCATGATTCCATGATGATCCATAATGACCCATGGTTCCATGAGGACCCATAAGGACCCATGATGACCCATGGTTCCATGATGCCCCATGGTTCCATGATGACCCATAAGGACCCATGATGCCCCATGGTTCCATGAGGACCCATGATGCCCCATAATGACCCATAATGACCCGTGATGCCCCATGGCTCCATGATGACCCATAATGACCCATAGTGCCCCATGGTTCCATGATGACCCATAAGGACCCATGATGCCCCATGGTTCCATGATGATCCATAATGACCCATGGTTCCATGATGACCCATAAGGACCCATGATGCCCCATGGTTCCATGATGATCCATAATGACCCATGGTTCCATGAGGACCCATAAGGACCCATAAAGCCCCATGGTTCCATGATGACCCATAAGGACCCATAATGACCCATGGTTCCATGATGATCCATAATGACCCATGGTTCCATGATGACCCATAAGGACCCATAATGACCCATGGTTCCATGATGATCCATGATGCCCCATGGTTCCATGATGACCCATAAGGACCCATGATACCCCATGGTTCCATAATGCCCCATAATGCCCCATAATGCCCCATAAGGACCCATAATGCCCCATAAGGACCCATAATGCCCCATAATGCCCACAGTGCCCCGTGGTGCCCCACGGCGCGGCGGCGGCCCGCACCTGGTGGATCTCCTGCCAGCCGTTCTCGTCGGCGGTGCCGATGTGGGCCCGGTGGGCCAGGAGCAGCTCGCAGCACCGTGGGTCGCCCCCCACCATGGCCGTGTGGTACAGGGGGGTCAGCCCCCGGCGGTCCTTGTAGTTGGGGGAGCCCCCCAGGTCCAGCAGCGCCTGCAAGTGGCACCCAATGAGAGAGCACCCAATGAGAGAGCACCCAACGAGAGAGCACCCAATCAGAGAGGACCCAATGAGAGAGCACCCAATGAACCCTCCCAGAGCACCCAATGACCACAATGACCCAAGGAGCACTCAATGAACCCATGGACCCATTGCACCCATTGAACCCAATGACCAAGAGCATCCATTGAACCCAATGACCAAGAGCACCCAATGACCACAATGACCAAGAGCACTCAATGAACCCAATGACCCACAGCACCCAATGAACCCAATGACAAAGGGCACCCATTGAACCCAACGACCCACGGCACTGAATGAACTCAATGACCCATTGCACCCATTGACCCATTGCACCCAATGATCCCAATGACCAACTGCACCCAATGAACCCAATGACAAAGAGCACCCATTGAACCCAATGACCCACAGCACCCAATGAACCCAATGACCAAGGGCACCCATTGAACCCAACGACCCACAGCACCCAGTGAACTCAATGACCCATTGCACCCATTTATCCATTGAACCCAAGGAATCCATTGACCCATTGAACCCAATGACCCACAGCACCCAATGAGCCCAATGACCAAGAGCACCCATTGAACCCAACGACCCACAGCACCCAATGACCACAATGACCAAGAGCACCCATTGAACCCAATGACCAAGGGCACCCGTTGAACCCAATGACCCACAGCACCCATTGAACCCAACGACCCCCAGCATCCATTGAACCCAATGACCAAGAGCACCCAATGAACCCAACGACCCACAGCACCCAATGACCACAATGACCAAGAGCACCCATTGAACTCAATGACCCACAGCACCCAATGACCGCAATGACCAAGAGCACCCAACGAACCCAACGACCCACAGCACCCAATGACCACAATGACCAAGAGCACCCATTGAACCCAACGACCCACAGCACCCATTGAACCCAATGCCCAAGAGCACCCAATGCCCACAATGACCAAGAGCACCCATTGAACCCAACAAGACACAGCACCCAATGAACCCAACGACCCCCAGCACCCATTGAACCCAACGACCCACAACACTCAATGAACCCAATGACCCCCAGCACCCATTGGACCCAACGACCCACAACACCCAATGAACCCAATGACCCCCAGCACCCATTGAACCCAATGACCCCAGCACCTATTGAACCCAACGACCCACAGCACCCAATGAACCCAACGACCCCCAGCACCCATTGAACCCAACGACCCCCAGCACCCATTGAACCCAATGACCAAGAGCATCCAATGAACCCAACGACCCCCAGCACCCATTGAACCCAACGACCCCCAGCACCCATTGAACCCAATGACCCATTGCACCCCGCGCCCCGTTGCCCCCGTCCCGCACCAGCAGCGCCGGGTACCGCCGGGTCCGTGCCGCCCGGTGCAGGGCCGTGGCCCCATCGCGGGCGCGGAAGTCGAGGTGCGCCCCCCCCAGGCACAGCAACCGGATGATCTCCACCTCCTGCGGCCCCTCGCGCTGCGCCGCCAGCGTCAGCGGCGTCTCTGTGGCACCCAAGAGCACCCAATGGCACCCAATGGTACCCAATGGCACCCAATGGAAACCAATGGTAACCAATGGCACCCAATTGAAACCAATGGCAACCAATGGCAACCAATGGAAACCAATGGTAACCAATGGCAACCAATGGAAACCAATGGCACCCAATGGAAACCAATGGCACCCAATGGCACCCAATGGTAACCAGTGGCAACCAATGGCACCCAATGGCACCCAATGGAAACCAATGGTAACTGATGGCACCCAATGGCAACAAGTGGCACCCAATGGCACCCAATGGAAACCAATGGCACCCAATGGAAACCAATGGTAACCAATGGTAACCAATGGCACCCAATGGCAACCAGTGGCACCCAATGGCACCCCATGGCAATGAATGGCACCCAATGGCAACCAATGGCATCCAATGGCAACCAATGACACCTAATGGCACCCAATGGCAAGGAATGGCACCCAATGGCACCCCATGGGAATGAGTGGCACCCAATGGCACCCAATGGCATCCAATGGCAACCAATGGCATCCAAAGGCACCCAATGGCAACCAATGGCACCCAATGGCAGCCAATGGCAACCAATGGCACCCAATGGCAGCCAATGGCAACCAATGGCACCCATTGGCACGCACGGCCACCCAATGGCACCCCATTGTCAACGATCACTCCATTATCACCCCATGGACACCCCAGACTCAACCCAGTAGCACCCCATCATTATCCCATCACCCCAGTGGTACCCATTATCCATTACCCATCACCCCATTGTCATGCATCACTCCCCTGGCACCCATCACCCCATAACCACCCCATTGTCACCCCATTGCCATCCATCACCTCATTATCACCCCATTGTCACCCTGTTGTGACCCAAGGGTTACCCCATTGTCACCCATCACTCCATTATCACCCCATTATCACCCCATTACCACCCCATTCTTACTCCATTATCACCCCATTGCCACCCCATTGTCACCCCATTATCACCCCATTGCCACCCCATTACCACCCCATTCTTACTCCATTATCACCCCATTGCCACCCCATTGTCACCCCATTATCACCCCATTGCCACCCCATTATCACCCCATTACCACCCCATTCTTACTCCATTATCACCCCATTGCCACCCCCTTATCACCCCATTGCCACCCCATTATCACCCCATTGCCACCCATCACTCCATTATCACCCCATTGCCACCCCATTGTTACTCCATTATCACCCCATTGCCACCCCATCGTTACCCCATTATTACCCCATCATCACCCCATTGCCACCCATCACCCCATTGTCACCCCACCATCACCCCATTGCCACCCCATTGCCACCCAATTATCACCCCATTACCAACCCCACTGTTACTCCATTATCACCCATTTCCACCCCATTATTGCCCCATTGCCACCCCATCATCACCCCATTGCCACCCATCACTCCTCTATCACCACATTGCCACCCCATTATCACCCCATTGCCACCCCATCATCACCCCATTGCCACCCATCACTCCTCTATCACCACATTGCCACCCCACTGTTACTCCATTCTCACCCCATTGCCACCCCCTTATCGCCCCATTGCCACCCCATTATCACCCCATTATCACCCCATTGCCACCCCCTTATCGCCCCATTGCCACCCCATTATCACCCCATTGCCACCCCATTATCACCCCATTTCCACCACATTGCCACCCCCATTATCACCCCATTGCCACTCATCACTCTCATCACCCCATTGCCGCCCCATTATCACCTGAATATCACCCCATTGCCACCCCCACTATCACCCTATTATTACCCCATTACCACCCCATTATCAGCACATTGCCACCCCATTGCCACCCCATTGTCTCCCCATAATCACCCCATTATCACCCCATCACCACCCCATCACCACCCCATTCGCCACCCCATCGCCACCCCATCGCCACCCCATTACCACCCCATCCCCCCCCATCACCACCCCATCACCACCCCATTACCACCCCATCACCACCCCATCACCACCCCATTACCACCCCATCACCACCCCATCTCCACCCCATCACCACCCCATCTCCACCCCATCACCACCCCATCACCACCCCATCACCACCCCATCTCCACCCCATCACCACCCCATCTCCACCCCATCTCCACCCCATCTCCACCCCATCACCACCCCCATCTCCACCCCATCACCACCCCATCTCCACCCCATCACCACCCCATCTCCACCCCATCTCCACCCCATCACCACCCCATCACCACCCCATCACCACCCCATCACCACCCCATCACCCCCCCATCACCACCCCATCACCACCCCATCACCACCCCATTACCACCCCATCTCCCCCCCATCACCACCCCATCGCCACCCCATCCCCCCCCCATCACCACCCCATCACCACCCCATCACCACCCCATTACCACCCCATCACCAGCCCATCACCACCCCATCACCACCCCATCTCCACCCCATCACCACCCCATCTCCACCCCATCACCACCCATTACCACCCCATCACCACCCCATCACCACCCCATCACCACCCCATCTCCACCCCATTACCACCCCCATCACCACCCCATCACCACCCCATCACCACCCCATCTCCACCCCATTACCACCCCATCTCCACCCCATTACCACCCCATCACCACCCCATCTCCACCCCATCACCACCCCATCACCACCCCATCTCCACCCCATCACCACCCCATCTCCACCCCATCACCACCCCATCACCACCCCATCTCCACCCCATCACCACCCCATCACCACCCCATCACCACCCCATCACCACCCCATTGCCATGTTGGGGGTCCCTCACCCCCCGAGTCGGAGTCGTGGTAGTTGGGGTCCAGGCCCCGGTCCAGCAGGCGCGCGACCTTCTCAGCTGAGCCGTGCTGCACGTAGTCCAGAAACTTCCGGAGCCCCGTCTGGGGACGGGATGTGGGGTGGGGGTGTGGGGTGGGGAGTGTGGATATGGGGTGTGGGTATGGGGTGTGGATATGGGGTGTGGGGTGTGGGATATGGGGTGTGGGATATGGGGTGTGGGGTATGGGATGTGGGGTGTGGGGTGTGGGATATGGGGTGTGGATATGGTGTGTGGATATGGGGTGTGGGGTGTGGGGTTATGGGATATGGGGTGTGGGGTGTGGGATATGGGGTGTGGGGTGTGGGGTGTGGATATAGGGTATTGGGTGTGGGGTATGGGGTATGGGATACGGGGTGTGGGGTGTGGGGTGTGGGTGTGGGGTGTGGATATAGGGTATGGGGTGTGGGGTGTGGATATGGGGTGTGGGATATGGGGTGTGGATATAGGGTATGGGGTGTGGGGTATGGGATATGGGGTGTGGGGTGTGGGATATGGGGTATGGGGTGTGGGGTGTGGGATATGGGGTGTGGGATATGGGGTGTGGATATAGGGTATGGGGTGTGGGGTATGGGATATGGGGTGTGGGGTGTGGGATATGGGGTGTGGGATATGGGGTGTGGGGTGTGGGGTGTGGGGGTGTAGGGGTGGGGTGTGGATATAGGGTATGGGGTTTGTGGGGTGTGGGTTGTGGGGTATGGGATGTGGGGTGTGGATATAGGGTATGGGGTATATGGGGTATGGGGTGTGGGTTGTGGGTGTGGGGTGGGGGGTGTGGGGTGTGGGATATGGGGTGTGGGGTATAGGGTGTGGGGTGTGGGGTGTGGACATAGGGTATGGGGTATATGGGGTGTGGGGTGAGGGGTATGGGATGTGGGGTGTGGGGTGTGGATATAGGGTATGGGGTTTGTGGGGTGTGGGTTGTGGGGTATGGGGTATGGGATGTGGGGTGTGGGGTACGGATACAGGATATGGGGTATGGGGTATGTGGTGTGGGGTATGGGGTGTGGGGTATGGGGATATCAGGTATGGATATGGGGTATGGGGCATGGGGTGTGGGGTATGGATATGGGGTGAGGGGTATGGATATGGGGCATGGGGCGTATGGGATATGGGGTGTGGGGTATGGGGCATGGGATATGGGGTATGGGGTATGGGATGTGGGGTGTGGGGTACGGATACAGGATATGGGGTATGGGGTATGTGGTGTGGGGTATGGGGTGTGGGGTATGGGGATATCAGGTATGGATATGGGGTATGGGGCATGGGGTGTGGGGTATGGATATGGGGTGAGGGGTATGGATATGGGGCATGGGGCGTATGGGATATGGTTTGTGGGGTATGGGGCATGGGATATGGGGTATGGGGTGTGGGATGTGGGGTGTGGATGTGGGGTATAGGTATGGGGTACGGGGTATAAATATGGGCCATGGGATCACACAGGGCCACAGCATTGGTGGTGGCCACGCAACAAAGGTGTGGCCAAAGGGATAAGGGGCGTGGCTTCGGGAGGGGAGGGGCAGGGGGCGTGGCCTGGCGTGGCCACACCTCTCACCTTGGTGTGGAGCTTGGCGAGCTGCTTCT
Organism: Pezoporus flaviventris; assembly: GCF_033815535.1. NCBI lineage: Eukaryota > Metazoa > Chordata > Aves > Psittaciformes > Psittacidae > Pezoporus > Pezoporus flaviventris. Next base: position 12,979 of record NW_026893521.1, on the reverse strand, counting down.
CGTCCAGGTTGGTTTGCTTGTACACGCGGGTCTTGTACCGGAACTGGAGGGGGGGGCGGAGTCACGGAAAGGGGGCGTGGTCAGCGAGGCCACGCCCCCTTCACCCCCCCAATGGCCACGCCCATTCATTCACCACGCCCACATCCAGGTTGGCTGCACCCTCATTGGCCCTCGTGAGCCTTAATACAACGTCTTCGTATGGAAGCCCCCTCCCCATTGGCTCCTCCCACCCAAGTCCCGCCCATTGGATTGGCCCCACCCACCTCCCTGTAGGCCGCGCCCTGCTTAAAGCCTATATTTGGTGAGGTGCACTCACCCCATTGGCCCCTCCCACTTATTACCCACCCTTCCCATTGGCTCCTCCCACCGATGTCCCGCCCTTCCCATTGGCCCCTCCCACCCATGTCCCCCCCTTCCCATTAGCCCCTCCCCCCCATGTCCAACCTTCCCATTGGCTCCTCCCACCTCGTTCTGTCCTTCCCATCTTTCCCACCCTTCCCATTGGCCCCTCCCACCCATGTCCCCCCTTCCCATAAGCCCCTCCCACCCACGTCCAACCTTCCCATTGGCTCCTCCCACCTCGTTCTGTCCTTCCCATCTTCCCCACCCTTCCCATTGGCCCATCCCACCCACATCCCCCTTTCCCATTAGCTCCTCCCACCCACGTCCAACCTTCCCATTGGACCCTCCCACCCCGTTCTGTCCTTCCCATTTTCCCCTCCCCCATCCTCCCTTCCCCCCTCCCCATTAACCCCACCCCCCCATAACCCCACCCATTCAAGCCCCTCCCCTTTGCCACACCTCCAGGTAGGGCACTCCCTTCCCATTAGCTCCTCCTACCCATGTCCCCCCCTTCCCATTGGCCCCTCCCACTCACGTCCCACCCTTCCCATCGACTCCTCCCACCCCATCCTGTCCTTCCCATTAGCCCCTCCCACCCATGTCCAACCTTCCCATTGGCCCCTCCCACCCATGTCCCACCCTTCCCATTGGCCCCTCCCACCCATGTCCCACCTTCCCATTAGCTCCTCCCACCCATGTCCCACCTTCCCATTAGCTCCTCCCACCCACGTCCCACCCTTCCCATTGGCCCCTCCCACCCACGTCCCACCCTTCCCATCGACTCCTCCCACCCCATCCTGTCCTTCCCATTAGCCCCTCCCACCCATGTCCAACCTTCCCATTGGCCCCTCCCACCCCATCCTGTCCTTCCCATTTTCCCCTCCCCCATCCTCCCTTCCCCCCTCCCCATTAACCCCACCCCCCCCATAACCCCACCCCTTCAAGCCCCTCCCCTTTGCCACACCTCCAGGTAGGGCACTCCCTTCCCATTAACTCCTCCTACCCATGTCCCCCCCTTCCCATTGGCTCCTCCCACCCACATCCCACCCTTCCCATTGGCTCCTCCCACCCCATCCTGTCCTTCCCATTGGCCCCTCCCACCCATGTCCCGCCCTTCCCATTGGCCCCTCCCACCCATATCCAACCTTCCCATTAGCCCCTCCCACCCATGTCCCACCCTTCCCATTGGCTCCTCCCACCCATGTCCAACCTTCCCATTGGCTCCTCCCACCCCATCCTGTCCTTCCCATCTTTCCCACCCTTCCCATTGGCCCCTCCCACCCCATCCTGTCCTTCCCATTTTCCCCTCCCCCATCCTCCCTTCCCCCCTCCCCATTAACCCCACCCCCCCCATAACCCCACCCATTCAAGCCCCCCCTCCCACCCATGTCTAACCTTCCCATTAGCTCCTCCCACCCACATCCCCCTTTCCCATTGGCTCCTCCCACCCACGTCCCACCCTTCCCATTAGCTCCTCCCACCCATGTCCCACCTTCCCATTAGCTCCTCCCACCCACGTCCCACCCTTCCCATTGGCCCCTCCCACCCACGTCCCACCCTTCCCATCGACTCCTCCCACCCCATCCTGTCCTTCCCATTAGCCCCTCCCACCCATGTCCAACCTTCCCATTGGCCCCTCCCAACCCATCCTGTCCTTCCCATTTTCCCCTCCCCCATCCTCCCTTCCCCCCTCCCCATTAACCCCACCCCCCCCATAACCCCACCCCTTCAAGCCCCTCCCCTTTGCCACACCTCCAGGTAGGGCACTCCCTTCCCATTAACTCCTCCTACCCATGTCCCCCCCTTCCCATTGGCTCCTCCCACCCACATCCCACCCTTCCCATTGGCTCCTCCCACCCCATCCTGTCCTTCCCATTGGCCCCTCCCACCCATGTCCCGCCCTTCCCATTGGCCCCTCCCACCCATGTCCAACCTTCCCATTAGCCCCTCCCACCCATGTCCCACCCTTCCCATTGGCTCCTCCCACCCATGTCCAACCTTCCCATTGGCTCCTCCCACCCCATCCTGTCCTTCCCATCTTTCCCACCCTTCCCATTGGCCCCTCCCACCCCATCCTGTCCTTCCCATTTTCCCCTCCCCCATCCTCCCTTCCCCCCTCCCCATTAACCCCACCCCCCCCATAACCCCACCCATTCAAGCCCCCCCTCCCACCCATGTCTAACCTTCCCATTAGCTCCTCCCACCCACATCCCCCTTTCCCATTGGCTCCTCCCACCCACGTCCCACCCTTCCCATTAGCCCCTCCCACCCATGTCCAACCTTCCCATTGGCTCCTCCCACCCATGTCCCCCCTTCCCATTAGCCCCTCCCACCCACATCCAACCTTCCCATTGGCTCCTCCCACCTCGTTCTGTCCTTCCCATCTGCCCCACCCTTCCCATTGGCCCCTCCCACCCCATCCTGTCTTTCCCATTAGCCCCTCCCACCCATGTCCAACCCTCCCCTTTCCTCCACACCCCCCCAATTCCCACCTCCTGCATCCTCCCTTCCCCCCTCCCCATTAACCCCACCCCCCCCATAACCCCACCCCTTCAAGCCCCTCCCCTTTGCCACACCTCCAGGTAGGGCACTCCCTTCCCATTAACTCCTCCTACCCATGTCCAACCTTCCCATTGGCTCCTCCCACCCACATCCCACCCTTCCCATTGGCTCCTCCCACCCCATCCTGTCCTTCCCATTGGCCCCTCCCACCCATGTCCTGCCCTTCCCATTGGCCCCTCCCACCCATGTCCCACCTTCCCATTGGCCCCTCCCACCCCATCCTGTCTTTCCCATTGGCCCATCCCACCCATGTCCCACCCTTCCCATTAGCTCCTCCCACCCACATCCCCCTTTCCCATTGGCTCCTCCCACCCATGTCCACCCTTCCCATTGGCCCCTCCCACCCACATCCCCCCTTCCCCTTTCCTCCACACCCCCCCCCCAATTCCCACCTCCCCCATCCTCCCTCCCCATTAACCCCACCCCCCCCATAACCCCACCCCTTCAAGCCCCTCCCCTTTGCCACACCTCCAGGTAGGGCACTCCCTGCTCGAAGCTCTGGGGGTAGTCCCGCAGGGGCCTCTCCTCATCCAGGAACTTGGCGTCGCGCCCCGCGGCCGCCGGTTGGAAGAGGCCGTAGTTGAGGCCGTCGTGGAGCCCCTCGGTCAGCGCGCACAGGAGCTGCTGCTTGGCCGCCCACACCACGGCGCCGGGGTCGAAGCGAAGGCACTTCTATGGGGTGGGAAAGTTGGGGGTCGGGGGGGGGGGTCTCAGAGGTAAAGGGGGAGGTGGGGGGAATAGAAAGGGGGATGGGGGGGGGGAATGATAATGGTCGCTTGGGGGGAGCGCTAAGGGTGATACAGCCAATAGGAGCCAATGGGGGCAGCCGTAAGGGTGATACAGCCAATAGGAGTCAATGGGGGCATCCGTAAGGGTGATACCGCCAATAGGAGCCAATGGGGGCATCCGTAAGGGAGATACCACCAATAGGAGCCAATCGGGGGCATCCGTAAGGGAGATACCACCAATAGGAGCCAATGGGGGTATCCGTAAGGGTGATACAGCCAATAGGAGTCCATGGGGGGAGCTATGGGGTCAGGGAGCCAATGGGGGCATCCGTAAGGGAGATACCACCAATAGGAGCCAATGGGGGCATCCGTAAGGGTGATACAGCCAATTGGAGTCAATGGGGGGAGCTATGGGGTCAGGGAGCCAATGGGGGCATCCTTAAGGGAGATACCGCCAATAGGAGCCAATGGGGGCAGTCATAAGGCTGATACAGCCAATAGGAGTCAATGGGGAGAGCCATGGGGTCAGGGAGCCAATGGGGGCGTCCTTAAGGGAGATGCCGCCAATAGGAGCCAATGGGAGTATCTGTAAGGGTGATACAGCCAATAGGAGTCAATGGGGGGAGCCATGGGGTCAGGGAGCCAATGGGGGCATCCTTAAGGGAGATACCGCCAATTGGAGACAATGGGGGTATCCGTAAGGGTGATACAGCCAATAGGAGTCAATGGGGGGAGCCATGGGGTCAGGGAGCCAATGGGGGCATCCTTAAGGGAGATACCGCCAATAGGAGCCAATGGGGGCATCCGTAAGGGAGATACCGCCAATAGGAGCCAATGGGGGCATCCGTAAGGGAGATACTGCCAATAGGAGCCAATGGGGGCATCCTTAAAGGAGATACTGCCAATAGGAGCTAATCGGGGGCATCCGTAAAGGAGATACTGCCAATAGCAGCCAATCGGGGGCATCCGTAAGGGTGATACAGCCAATAGGAACCAATGGGGGCATCCATAAGGGTGATACCGCCAATGGCCACTGGGGGGAGCCAATGGGGGGCATCCGTAAGGGAGATACCGCCAATAGGAACCAATGAGGGCATCCGTAAGGGTGATACCGCCAATAGGAGCCAATGGGGGCATCCTTAAGGGAGATACTGCCAATAGGAGTCAATGGGGGGAGCCATGGGGTCAGGGAGCCAATGGGGGCATCCGTAAGGGAGATACCGCCAATAGGAGCCAATGGGGGCATCCCTAAAGGTTGATACCACCAATAGGAGCCAATGGGGGCATCCGTAAGGGTGATACCGCCAATAGGAGTCAATGGGGAGAGCCATGGGGTCAGGGAGCCAATGGGGGCATCCGTAGGGAGATACCACCAATAGGAGCCAATGGGGGGAGCCAATGGGGGGCATCCATAATGGAGATACCACCAATAGGAGCCAATGGGGGGAGCCAATGGAGGGCATCCATAATGGAGATACCACCAATAGGAGCCAATGAGGGGAGCCAATGGGGGGCATCCTTAATGGAGATACCGCCAATGGGGTCAGGGAGCCAATGGGGGCATCCGTAAGGAAGATACCACCAATAGGAGCCAACGGGGGGACCCAATGGGGTCAGGGAGCCAATGGGGGGAGCCAATGGGGGCATCCCTAAGGGAGATACCACCAATGGCCACAGGGGGGAGCCAGGAGCACCCACAATGGGACCCTTAGGGATGGGGTCCCCCCATAATAGAGATCCCGTCCCCCCCCAAGCAGCCATTGGGGTCATGGGCCCCATAACAGGGACCCCTATTTTGTAGACACCCCCTTTCCGCCCCACACATCCCCCCCCCCCCCCCAAAACCCCTTCCCAATAACTTCCCCCTCCCATTATTTTGGGGGTGACCCCCCCATAGTTCCCCCATCATAACTTTTGGGGTCCCCTCCCCCATTCGGGTACTCACATTCCTCCCCCCCCATTTCCCCCCCCCCAACACCTCCCTCCCCCCCATCACTTTGGGGACCCCTCCCCCATTTGGGTACCCTAACCCCTGCCCCCCATCACTTTTGGGTACCCCTCCCCCCATCACTTTTGGAGACCCCTCCCCCAATTGGGTACCCCCCTTCCTCCCCCCCACAGTAATTTTGGGGACCCGCCATCACTTTTGGAGACCCCTCCCCCATTTGGGTCCCCTAACCCTAACCCCTCCCCCCCATCACTTGGGAACCCCTCCCCCCCCATCATTTCTGGGTACCCCTCCCCCCCATCACTTTTGGAGACCCCTCCCCCCATCACATTTGGGGACCCCTCCCCCCATCACTTTGGGGACCCCTCCCCCATTTTGGTACCCTAACCCCTCCCCCCCCCATCACTTTTGGGAACCCCTCCCCCATTTTGGTACCCTAAGCCTAACCCCTCCCCCCCCATCACTTTTGGGGACCCCTCCCCCATTTTGGTACCCTAAGCCTAACCCCTCCCCCCCATCACTTTTGGACACCCCTCCCCCCATCACTTTGAGGACCCCTCCCCCATTTTGGTACCCTAACCCTAACCCCTCCCCCCCCATCACTTTCGGGTACCCCTCCCCCCATCACTTTTGAGGACCCCTCCCCCATTTGGGTCCCCTAACCCTAACCCCTCCTCCCCCATCACTTTTGGGTACCCTTCCCCCCATCACTTTTGGGTACCCTTCCCCCCATCACTTTTGAAGACCCCTCCCCCCCATCACATTTGGGGACCCCTCCCCCCCATCACTTTCGGGTACCCCTCCCCCCCCCATCACATTTGGGGCCCCCCTCCCCTCCCCCACCGTTTGGTGCAGGTCGGGGATGCCGATGCGGAAAACCATGCGGCTGAAGTGGGCGTCGTCGGGGGGGGCCGGAGGGGGGCGGGGCCCCCCCCGGGAGCGGGGGGGGAGGGGCCCGGGGTTACCCACCCCCCCTAGCCCCGCCCCCTCGCGGGAGCTCCCCGAATCCGAGTCCCCCTCCGGGTACTCCGAGCCCCGCCCCTCCTCGTCCTCGCTGGAGCCCGGCGAGCGCGGCATCGTCCAGCATCACCTGCGTTTGGGGGGGCAAAAAACGGGGTCAGGGACCCCAAAAATGGGTTCAGGGACCCCAAAATGGGTTCAGGGACCCCGAAAATGGGGTCTGGGACCCCAAAAACCCCTATGGGGACCCCAAAAACCCCCATAGGGACCCATGAATGGCACTGCGGCATCGTCCAGCATCACCTGCGTTTGGGGGGGCAAAAACGGGGTCAGGGACCCCAAAAATGGGTTCAGGGACCCCAAAAATGGGTTCAGGGACCCCGAAAATGGGGTCTGGGACCCCAAAAACCCCCATAGGGACACCAAAAACACCCATAGGGACCCATGAATGGCACTGGGGTGATGTTCAGCATCACCTGCATTGGGGGGGCAAGAACGGGGTCAGGGACCCCGAAATTGGGTTCAGGGACCCCGAAAATGGGTTCAGGGACCCCAAAAATGGGGTCTGGGACCCCAAAAACCCCCATAGAGACACCAAAAACCCCCATAGGGACCCATGAATGGCACCGCGGCATCGTCCAGCATCACCTGCGTTTGGGGGGGCAAAAACGGGGTCAGGGACCCCGAAATTGGGTTCAGGGACCCCGAAAATGGGTTCAGGGACCCCAAAAATGGGGTCTGGGACCCCAAAAACCCCCATAGAGACCCCAAAAACACCCATAGGGACCCATGAATGGCACCGCGGCATCGTCCAGCATCACCTGCGTTTGGGGGGGCAAAAACGGGGTCAGGGACCCCCAAATTGGGTTCAGGAACCCCAAAAATGGGTTCAGGGACCCCGAAAAGGGTCTGGGACCCCAAAAACCCCCATAGAGACCCCCAAAACCCCCATAGGGACCCATGAATGGCACTGGGGTGATGTTCAGCATCACCTGGATGGAGGGCCCCAAAACGGGGTCAGGGACCCCAAAACGGGGTCAGGAACCCCAAAATTGGGATAAAGGACCCCAAAAATGGGGTCAGGGACCCCAAAACGGGATCAGGGACCCCCAAAACCCCCATAGGGACCCCAAAACCACCCCCAGTGACCCCAAAACCAGCGCTGCAGCCTCAACCCCCCCCCCATAGCAGCACCAGGGGCACTGAAACAGGACACAGGGACCCCAAACCAGCCCCAAACCACCCCAAAACAGCCCCAGAGCCCCCCAGAAATGGGCCCGGGCACCCCAAAACAGGAAGGGCACCCAAAATCACCCCAAAACCACCCCAAAACCACCCCAAAACCACCCCAAAACCCCCCAAAATCACCCCAAAACCACCCCAAAATCACCCCAAAACCACCCCAAAATCACCCCAAAATCACCCCAAAACCACCCCAAAACCACCCCAAAATCACCCCAAAAACACCCCAAAAACACCCCAAAATCACCCCAAAATCACCCCAAAACCACCCCAAAATCACCCCAAAATCACCCCAAAACCACCCCAAAATCACCCCAAAACCACCCCAAAATCACCCCAAAACCACCCCAAAACCACCCCAAAACCACCCCAAAACACCCCCAAAGGGCCCAGAAACAGCCCAAAACGGGCCCAGACACCCCAAAACAACCCCACAAATGATGTCAAACACCCCAAAACCAGTCCTAGAGGCCCCCAATACACACAGATAAGCCCAAAACCAGCCCAAAACACCCCAAAATGCCCCAAAACCACACCAAAACACCCCAAAAACACCCCAAAACACCCTAAAACCACCCAAAACACCCAAACCCACCCCAAAATGCCCCTAAACCACCCCAAACCACCACAAAACTGCCCTAAAACACCCAAAAATCACCTCAAAGCACACTGAAACACCCAAAAATGACCTCAGAACACCCTAAATCACCTCAGAACACCCTAAAGCACCCCAAAATCACCCTAAACCACCCCAAAATCACCTCAGAACACCCTAAATCACCTCAGAACAACCTAAAACACCCCAAAATCACCCTAAACCACCCCAAAATCACCTCAAAACACCCCAAAATGCCCCAATATCACCCCCAAACACCCCAAATCACCCCAAAATCACCTCAAAGCACCCTAGAGCCCCCCCAAATCACCTCAGAACACCCTAAAGCACCCCAAAATCAACTCAGAACAGCCTAAAACACCCCAAAATCACCCTAAAACACCCCAAAACACCCTAAAACACCCCAAAATGACCTCAAAACACCCTAAAACACCCCAAATCATCCCAAAACACCCTAAAAACACCCAAAAAACACCCCAAAACACCCCAAAATCACCTCAGAACACCCTAAAGCACCCCAAATCATCCCAAAACACCCTAAAACACCCAAAAAACACCCCAAAACACCCCAAAACACCCTAAACCACCCCAAAATCACCTCAGAACACCCTAAAGCACCCCAAATCATCCCAAAACACCCTAAAACACCCCAAAACACCCCAAAATGACCTCAAAACACCCCAAAACACCCTAAAACACCCCAAAATCACCTCAGAACACCCTAAAGCACCCCAAATCATCCCAAAACACCCTAAAACACCCCAAAAACACCCCAAAATCACCTCAGAACACCCTAAAACACCCCAAAATCACCTCAGAACACCCTAAAACACCCCAAATCACCCCAAAACACCCTAAAACACCCAAAAAACACCCCAAAACACCCCAAAATCACCTCAAAACACCCCAAAACACCCTAAAACACCCCAAAAACACCCCAAAACACCCCAAAACACCCCAAAATTACCCCCAAACCCCCCACCCCCGCCCTAAACTGCCCCAACCCACCCCCCTATCCTCGCACACGCGTGTTCATACGTGTGCCGCACCCACGTGTGCAAGGCTCTGGGGCCACAGCACACATATGGGGTGCAATGGGGGGCTTCATACGTGTGTGACCCCCCCCCGCACATCTACATGTTTGCACACGCGTGTGCACACGGCACGAACACGCTTGTGCACGTCACGCACACGCCTTGTACATGCTTGCGCACACGGTATGAACACACTTGTGCGCGTCACGCACACGCTTGTGCACACGCCTTGCACATGCTTGTGCACATGGCACGAACACGCTTGTGCACACGGCATAAACACGCTTGTGCTCATGGCATGAACACACTTGTGCACATGGAATGAACACGCTTGTGCACATGGCATGAACACACTTGTGCACACGGCACGAACATGCTTGTGCACACGGCACAAACACGCTTGTGCACACGATACGCACACGCCTTGCACACGCTTGTGCACGTGGCACGCACACACTTGTGCGCACAGCACAGACACGCTTGTGCGCATGGCACACGCATGCCTCGCACATGCTTGTGCACACGCTTCACACACGCTTGTGCACACATCTGTCCCATGCCACGCAACACGCCTGGTGCACACGCGTGTGCACGCACCATACACACACTGTGCGCACCCTTGCACGCACACACGCCTCGCACACGCCTCACACACATGTGTGCACGCCCCATACCCACGCCACGCGCTCCCTTGCACGCACACACGCCTCGCACACGCATGTGCACACCCACGCCATGCGCACCCTTGCACACACACGCCTCTCACACACGTGTGCATGCCCCATACCCACGCCGCGCGCACCCTTGCACACACGCCTCGCACACGCATATGCACACACCATACACACGCCATGCGCACTCTTGCATGCACACACCCCGCACACGCCTTGCACACGCCTCTCACACGCGTGTGCACACCCCATACCCACGCCGCGCGCACCCTTGCACACAGACACGCCTCGCACACGCCTCACACACATGTGTGCACGCCCCGTACCCACGCCACGCGCTCCCTTGCACGCACACACGCCTCGCACACGCATGTGCACACCCACGCCGTGTGCACCCTTGCACGCACACACACCCTGCACACGCCTCGCACACGCCTCACACACGCGTGTGCACGCCCCATACCCACGCCACGCGCTCCCTTGCACGCACACACGCCTCGCACACGCATGTGCACACCCACGCCGTGTGCACCCTTGCACGCACACACACCCTGCACACGCCTCGCACACGCCTCGCACACGCCTCGCGGGGCCGGGTCAGGGTTATTTATAGCGGGAAGTGGAGCAGGTCCCGGGGGGGGGACGCGGGGACACGCGCGAGGACACGGCAGCGCCCTTGAACCAGTTGGGATGGATGGGGACTTCATGGGGGGGTCACACACATACATGGAACACGCGTGTGCAAAGGGGGGTGTGCGCTTGATGGGGGTCACACACATACATAGAACACATGTGTGCAAAGGGGGGTGTGTGCTTGATGGGGGTCACACACATACATGGAACACGCGTGTGCAAAGGGGGGTGTGCGCTTGATGGGGGTCACACACATACATAGAACACGCGTGTGCAAAGGGGGGTGTGGGCTTGATGGGGGTCACACACATACATAGAACACGCGTGTGCAAAGAGGGGTGTGCGCTTGATGGGGGTCACACACATACATGGAACACGCGTGTGCAAAGGGGGGTGTGCGCTTGATGGGGGTCACACACATACATGGAACACGCGTGTGCAAAGGGGGGTGTGCGCTTGATGGGGGTCACACACATACATGGAACACGCGTGTGCAAAGGGGGGTGTGCGCTTGATGGGGGTCACACACATACATGGAACACGCGTGTGCAAAGGGGGGTGTGGGCTTGATGGGGGTCACACACATACATAGAACACGCGTGTGCAAAGGGGGGTGTGGGCTTGATGGGGGTCACACACATACATAGAACACATGTGTGCAAAGGGGGGTGTGTGCTTGATGGGGGTCACACACATACATGGAACACGCGTGTGCAAAGGGGGGTGTGTGCTTGATGGGGGTCACACACATACATGGAACACGCGTGTGCAAAGGGGGGTGTGCGCTTGATGGGGGTCACACACATACATAGAACACGTGTGTGCAAAGGGGGGTGTGGGCTTGATGGGGGTCACACACATACATGGAACACGCGTGTGCAAAGGGGGGTGTGCGCTTGATGGGGGTCACACACATACATAGAACACGTGTGTGCAAAGGGGGGTGTGGGCTTGATGGGGGTCACACACATACATGGAACACGCGTGTGCAAAGGGGGGGTGTGCGCTTGATGGGGGTCACACACATACATAGAACACGTGTGTGCAAAGGGGGGTGTGCGCTTGATGGGGGTCACACACATACATAGAACACGCGTGTGCAAAGAGGGGTGTGTGTGCTATGGGGCCTTGATGGGGGTCACACACATACATAGAACACGTGTGTGCAAAGAGGGGTGTGTGTGTGCTATGGGGCCTTGATGGGGGTCACACACATATATAGAACACATGTGTGCACGGGGAACACGCGTGTGCAAAGAGGGGTGTGTGTGCTATGGGGCCTTCATGGGGGTCACACACATACATAGAACACACATGTACAAAGAGGGGTGTGCGTGCTATGGGGCCTTGATGGGGGTCACACACATATATAGAACACATGTGTGCACGGGGAACACGCGTGTGCAAAGAGGGGTGTGTGTGCTATGGGGCCTTGATGGGGGTCACACACATACATAGAACACGTGTGTGCAGAGGGGTGTGTGTGTGCTATGGGGCCTTCATGGGGGGGGTTACACATACATAGAACACGCGTGTGCAAAGAGGGGTGTGTGTGTGCTATGGGGCCTTGATGGGGGTCACACACATACATAGAACACGTGTGTGCAAAGAGGGGTGTGGGTGCTATGGGGCCTTCATGGGGGTCACACACATACATAGAACACGTGTATACAAAGAGGGGTGTGGGTGCTATGGGGCCTTGATGGGGGTCACACACACACATAGAACACGTGTGTGCAAAGAGGGGTGTGTGTGCTATGGGGCCTTCATGGGGGTCACACACATACATAGAACACGTGTGTGCAAAGGGGGGTGTGTGCTATGGGGCCTTGATGGGGGTCACAAACATACATAGAACACGCGTGTACAAAGAGGGGGTGTGGGTGCTATGGGGCCTTGATGGGGGTCACACACACACATAGAACACGCGTGTGCACGAGGCATGTGTGCGCGCATAGGACACGTGTGTTGGCTCCGGGAGCACATGGGAAGCACATGTGTGTGCACGAGGAATGGGGGGGTCACACACACACACATAGAACACATGTGTGTGCATGAGGAACACACGTGTGCAACGGGGGTTGCGTGCGCACATAGGAGACGTGTGTTGGCGCCGGGAGCACATGGGAAGCACATGTGTATGCACGAGGAATGGGGGGTCACACACACACATAGAACACACGTGTGCATGAGGAACACACGTGTGCAAAGGGGGTTGCGTGCACGCATAGGACACGTGTGTA
>NW_026893519.1:0-36930 GCF_033815535.1 Pezoporus flaviventris | reverse complement strand
TACAATCCCCTTTACATTGGTGCCTCCATCGTTGCTTTCACTGCTCACTTTCATACAGGAAAAGCATTTGAATGGAATCAGTCCAGAGGCTGCTCTCTGCTGCGCAGCAACACAGTCAGCACAGAATGAACAGTGGCATCTGCTCACACGGCAGAAGGAGCAGCAGGGAAAGCTAGTGCTCTGCTTCTTCAGCACACAAGCAGCTTTGCAACGGGGTCACCATCATTGCAGTCTCTCCTCGGTTTCATACCTAAAAGTCCATTTGAATCCAAATTCTCAGGTGGTCTCTCTCAGCTGCCCAGCAGCACAATTAGTACAGCACGAACGTTTGGCCTCTGCTCCCACAGCAGAAGAGCCAGGATTGAAAGCTGGTGCTGGACCTGTTCAGCACACAATGCCTTTTACATTGGTGCATTCATCGTTGCTTTCACTGCTCACTTTCATACAGGAAAAGCATTTGAATGGAATCAGTCCAGAGGCTGCTCTCTGCTGCGCAGCAACACAGTCAGCACAGAATGAACAGTAGCATCTGCTCACACGGCAGAAGGAGCAGCAGGGAAAGCTAGTGCTCTGCTTCTTCAGCACACAAGCAGCTTTGCAACGGGGTCAGCATCATTGCAGTCTCTCCTCGGTTTCATACCTAAAAGTCCATTTGAATCCAAATTCTCAGGTGGTCTCTCTCAGCTGCCCAGCAGCACAGTGAGTACAGCACGAACGTTTGGCCTCTGCTCCCACAGCAGAAGAGCCAGGATTGAAAGCTGGTGCTGGACCTGTTCAGCACACAATCCCCTTTACATTGGTGCCTCCATCGTTGCTTTCACTGCTCACTTTCATACAGGAAAAGCATTTGAATGGAATCAGTCCAGAGCCTGCTCTCTGCTGCGCAGGAACACAGTCAGCACAGAATGAACAGTGGCATCTGCTCACACGGCAGAAGGACCAGCAGGGAAAGCTAGTGCTCTGCTTCTTCAGCACACAAGCAGCTTTGCAACGGGGTCACCATCATTGCAGTCTCTCCTCGGTTTCATACCTAAAAGTCCATTTTAATCCAAATTCTCAAGCGGTCTCAGCTGCCCAGCAGCACAGTGATTACTGCACGAACGTTTGGCATCTGCTCCCACAGCAGAAGAGCAAGGATTGAAAGCTGGTGCTGGACCTGTTCAGCACACAATCCCCTTTACATTGGTGCATCCATCGTTGCTTTCACTGCTCACTTTCATACAGGAAAAGCATTTGAATGGAATCAGTCCAGAGGCTGCTCTCTGCTGCGCAGCAACACAGTCAGCACAGACGGAACAGTGGCATCTGCTCACACGGCAGAAGGAGCAGCAGGGAAAGCTAGTGCTCTGCTTCTTCAGCACACAAGCAGCTTTGCAACGGGGTCACCATCATTGCAGTCTCTCCTCGGCTTCATACTTAAAAGTCCATTTGAATCCGAATTCTCAGGTGGTGTCGCTCAGCTGCCCAGCAGCACAGTGAGTACAGCACGAACGTTTGGCCTCTGCTCCCACAACAGAAGAGCAAGGATTGAAAGCTGGTGCTGGACCTGTTCAGCGCACAATCCCCTTTACATTGGTGCCTCCATCGTTGCTTTCACTGCTAACACTCATACAGGAAAAGCATTTGAATAGAATCCGTCCAGAGCCTGCTCCCTGCTGGCAGCAACACAGCACAGAATGAACAGTGGCATCTGCTCACACGGCAGAAGGAGCAGCAGGGAAAGCTAGTGCTCTGCTTCTTCAGCACACAAGCAGCTTTGCAACGGGGTCACCATCATTGCAGTCTCTCCTCGGGTTCATACCTAAAAGTCCATTTGAATCCAAATTCTCACGTGGTGTCTCTCAGCTGCCCAGCAGCACAGTTAGTACAGCACGAACGTTTGGCCTCTGCTCCCACAGCAGAAGAGCCAGGATTGAAAGCTGGTGCTGGACCTGTTCAGAACACAATCCCTTTTATATTGGTGCATTCATCGTTGCTTTCACTGCTCACTTTCATACAGGAAAAGCATTTGAATGGAATCAGTCCAGAGGCTGCTCTCTGCTGCGCAGCAACACAGTCAGCACAGAATGAACAGTGGCATCTGCTCACACGGCAGAAGGAGCAGCAGAGAAAGCTAGTGCTCTGCTTCTTCAGCACACAAGCAGCTTTGCAACGGGGTCACCATCATTGCAGTCTCTCCTCGGTTTCATACCTAAAAGTCCATTTGAATCCAAATTCTCAGGTGGTGTCTCTCAGCTGCCCAGCAGCACAGTGAGTACAGCACGAACGTTTGGCCTCTGCTCCCACAGCAGAAGAGCCAGGACTGAAAGCTGGTGCTGGACCTGTTCAGCACACAATCACCTTTACATTGGTGCCTCCATCGTTGCTTTCACTGCTCACATTCATACAGGAAAAGCATTTGAATGGAATCAGTCCAGAGGCTGCTCTCTGCTGCGCAGGAACACAGCACAGAATGAACAGTGGCATCTGCTCACACGGCAGAAGGAGCAGCAGGGAAAGCTAGTGCTCTGCTTCTTCAACACACAAGCAGCTTTGCAACGGGGTCACCATCATTGCAGTCTCTCCTCGGTTTCATACCTAAAAGTCCATTTGAATCCGAATTCTCAGGTGGTGTCGCTCAGCTGCCCAGCAGCACAGTGAGTACAGCACGAACGTTTGGCCTCTGCTCCCACAGCAGAAGAGACAGGATTGAAAGCTGGTGCTGGACCTGTTCAGCACACAATCCCCTTTACATTGGTGCCTCCATCGTTGCTTTCACTGCTAACACTCGTACAGGAAAAGCATTTGAATAGAATCCGTACAGAGCCTGCTCCCTGCTGGCAGCAACACAGCACAGAATGAACAGTGGCATCTGCTCACACGGCAGAAGGAGCAGCAGGGAAAGCTAGTGCTCTGCTTCTTCAGCACACAAGCAGCTTTGCAACGGGGTCACCATCATTGCAGTCTCTCCTCGGTTTCATACCTAAAAGTCCATTTGAATCCAAATTCTCAGGTGGTCTCTCTCAGCTGCCCAGCAGCACAGTTAGTACAGCACGAACGTTTGGCCTCTGCTCCCACAGCAGAAGAGCCAGGATTGAAAGCTGGTGCTGGACCTGTTCAGCACACAATCCCTTTTACATTGGTGCATTCATCGTTGCTTTCACTGCTCACTTTCATACAGGAAAAGCATTTGAATGGAATCAGTCCAGAGGCTGCTCTCTGCTGCGCAGCAACACAGTCAGCACAGAATGAACAGTGGCATCTGCTCACACGGCAGAAGGAGCAGCAGGGAAAGCTAGTGCTCTGCTTCTTCAGCACACAAGCAGCTTTGCAACGGGGTCACCATCATTGCAGTCTCTCCTCGGTTTCATACCTAAAAGTCCATTTGAATCCAAATTCTCAGGTGGTCTCTCTCAGCTGCCCAGCAGCACAATTAGTACAGCACGAACGTTTGGCCTCTGCTCCCACAGCAGAAGAGCCAGGATTGAAAGCTGGTGCTGGACCTGTTCAGCACACAATGCCTTTTACATTGGTGCATTCATCGTTGCTTTCACTGCTCACTTTCATACAGGAAAAGCATTTGAATGGAATCAGTCCAGAGGCTGCTCTCTGCTGCGCAGCAACACAGTCAGCACAGAATGAACAGTAGCATCTGCTCACACGGCAGAAGGAGCAGCAGGGAAAGCTAGTGCTCTGCTTCTTCAGCACACAAGCAGCTTTGCAACGGGGTCACCATCATTGCAGTCTCTCCTCGGTTTCATACCTAAAAGTCCATTTGAATCCAAATTCTCAGGTGGTGTCTCTCAGCTGCCCAGCAGCACAGTGAGTACAGCACGAACGTTTGGCCTCTGCTCCCACAGCAGAAGAGCCAGGATTGAAAGCTGGTGCTGGACCTGTTCAGCACACAATCCCCTTTACATTGGTGCCTCCATCGTTGCTTTCACTGCTAACACTCATACAGGAAAAGCATTTGAATAGAATCCGTCCAGAGCCTGCTCCCTGCTGGCAGCAACACAGCACAGAATGAACAGTGGCATCTGCTCACACGGCAGAAGGAGCAGCAGGGAAAGCTAGTGCTCTGCTTCTTCAGCACACAAGCAGCTTTGCAACGGGGTCACCATCATTGCAGTCTCTCCTCGGTTTCATACCTAAAAGTAAATTTGAATCCAAATTCTCAAGCGGTCTCAGCTGCCCAGCAGCACAGTGAGTACTGCACGAACGTTTGGCATCTGCTCCCACAGCAGAAGAGCCAGGATTGAAAGCTGGTGCTGGACCTGTTCAGCACACAATCCCCTTTACCTTGGTGTATCCATCGTTGCTTTCACTGCTAACACTCGTACAGGAAAAGCATTTGAAAGAATCAGTCCAGAGCCTGCTCTCTGCTGCGCAGCAACACAGTCAGCACAGAATGAACAGTGGCATCTGCTCACACGGCAGAAGGAGCAGCAGGGAAAGCTAGTGCTCTGCTTCTTCAGCACACAAGCAGCTTTGCAACGGGGTCACCATCATTGCAGTCTCTCCTCGGTTTCATACCTAAAAGTCCATTTGAATCCAAATTCTCAGGTGGTGTCTCTCAGCTGCCCAGCAGCACAGTGAGTACAGCACGAACGTTTGGCCTCTGCTCCCACAGCAGAAGAGCCAGGATTGAAAGCTGGTGCTGGACCTGTTCAGCACACAATCCCCTTTACATTGGTGCCTCCATCGTTGCTTTCACTGCTCACTTTCATACAGGAAAAGCATTTGAATGGAATCAGTCCAGAGCCTGCTCTCTGCTGCGCAGCAACACAGTCAGCACAGAATGAACAGTGGCATCTGCTCACACGGCAGAAGGAGCAGCAGGGAAAGCTAGTGCTCTGCTTCTTCAGCACACAAGCAGCTTTGCAACGGGGTCACCATCATTGCAGTCTCTCCTCGGTTTCATACCTAAAAGTCCATTTGAATCCAAATTCTCAGGTGGTCTCTCTCAGCTGCCCAGCAGCACAGTGATTACTGCACGAACGGTTGGCATCTGCTCCCACAGCAGAAGAGCCAGGATTGAAAGCTGGTGCTGGACCTGTTCAGCACACAATCCCCTTTACATTGGTGCCTCCATCGTTGCTTTCACTGCTCACTTTCATACAGGAAAAGCATTTGAATGGAATCAGTCCAGAGGCTGCTCTCTGCTGCGCAGCAACACAGTCAGCACAGAATGAACAGTGGCATCTGCTCACACGGCAGAAGGAGCAGCAGGGAAAGCTAGTGCTCTGCTTCTTCAGCACACAAGCAGCTTTGCAACGGGGTCACCATCATTGCAGTCTCTCCTCGGTTTCATACCTAAAAGTCCATTTGAATCCAAATTCTCAGGTGGTCTCTCTCAGCTGCCCAGCAGCACAATTAGTACAGCACGAACGTTTGGCCTCTGCTCCCACAGCAGAAGAGCCAGGATTGAAAGCTGGTGCTGGACCTGTTCAGCACACAATGCCTTTTACATTGGTGCATTCATCGTTGCTTTCACTGCTCACTTTCATACAGGAAAAGCATTTGAATGGAATCAGTCCAGAGGCTGCTCTCTGCTGCGCAGCAACACAGTCAGCACAGAATGAACAGTAGCATCTGCTCACACGGCAGAAGGAGCAGCAGGGAAAGCTAGTGCTCTGCTTCTTCAGCACACAAGCAGCTTTGCAACGGGGTCACCATCATTGCAGTCTCTCCTCGGTTTCATACCTAAAAGTCCATTTGAATCCAAATTCTCAGGTGGTCTCTCTCAGCTGCCCAGCAGCACAGTGAGTACAGCACGAACGTTTGGCCTCTGCTCCCACAGCAGAAGAGCCAGGATTGAAAGCTGGTGCTGGACCTGTTCAGCACACAATCCCCTTTACATTGGTGCCTCCATCGTTGCTTTCACTGCTCACTTTCATACAGGAAAAGCATTTGAATGGAATCAGTCCAGAGCCTGCTCTCTGCTGCGCAGGAACACAGTCAGCACAGAATGAACAGTGGCATCTGCTCACACGGCAGAAGGACCAGCAGGGAAAGCTAGTGTTCTGCTTCTTCAGCACACAAGCAGCTTTGCAACGGGGTCACCATCATTGCAGTCTCTCCTCGGTTTCATACCTAAAAGTCCATTTTAATCCAAATTCTCAAGCGGTCTCAGCTGCCCAGCAGCACAGTGATTACTGCACAAACGTTTGGCATCTGCTCCCACAGCAGAAGAGCAAGGATTGAAAGCTGGTGCAGGACCTGTTCAGCACACAATCCCCTTTACATTGGTGCATCCATCGTTGCTTTCACTGCTCACTTTCATACAGGAAAAGCATTTGAATGGAATCAGTCCAGAGGCTGCTCTCTGCTGCGCAGCAACACAGTCAGCACAGACGGAACAGTGGCATCTGCTCACACGGCAGAAGGAGCAGCAGGGAAAGCTAGTGCTCTGCTTCTTCAGCACACAAGCAGCTTTGCAACGGGGTCACCATCATTGCAGTCTCTCCTCGGCTTCATACCTAAAAGTCCATTTGAATCCGAATTCTCAGGTGGTGTCGCTCAGCTGCCCAGCAGCACAGTGAGTACAGCACGAACGTTTGGCCTCTGCTCCCACAACAGAAGAGCAAGGATTGAAAGCTGGTGCTGGACCTGTTCAGCGCACAATCCCCTTTACATTGGTGCCTCCATCGTTGCTTTCACTGCTAACACTCATACAGGAAAAGCATTTGAATAGAATCCGTCCAGAGCCTGCTCCCTGCTGGCAGCAACACAGCACAGAATGAACAGTGGCATCTGCTCACACGGCAGAAGGAGCAGCAGGGAAAGCTAGTGCTCTGCTTCTTCAGCACACAAGCAGCTTTGCAACGGGGTCACCATCATTGCAGTCTCTCCTCGGGTTCATACCTAAAAGTCCATTTGAATCCAAATTCTCACGTGGTGTCTCTCAGCTGCCCAGCAGCACAGTTAGTACAGCACGAACGTTTGGCCTCTGCTCCCACAGCAGAAGAGCCAGGATTGAAAGCTGGTGCTGGACCTGTTCAGAACACAATCCCTTTTATATTGGTGCATTCATCGTTGCTTTCACTGCTCACTTTCATACAGGAAAAGCATTTGAATGGAATCAGTCCAGAGGCTGCTCTCTGCTGCGCAGCAACACAGTCAGCACAGAATGAACAGTGGCATCTGCTCACACGGCAGAAGGAGCAGCAGAGAAAGCTAGTGCTCTGCTTCTTCAGCACACAAGCAGCTTTGCAACGGGGTCACCATCATTGCAGTCTCTCCTCGGTTTCATACCTAAAAGTCCATTTGAATCCAAATTCTCAGGTGGTGTCTCTCAGCTGCCCAGCAGCACAGTGAGTACAGCACGAACGTTTGGCCTCTGCTCCCACAGCAGAAGAGCCAGGACTGAAAGCTGGTGCTGGACCTGTTCAGCACACAATCACCTTTACATTGGTGCCTCCATCGTTGCTTTCACTGCTCACATTCATACAGGAAAAGCATTTGAATGGAATCAGTCCAGAGGCTGCTCTCTGCTGCGCAGGAACACAGCACAGAATGAACAGTGGCATCTGCTCACACGGCAGAAGGAGCAGCAGGGAAAGCTAGTGCTCTGCTTCTTCAACACACAAGCAGCTTTGCAACGGGGTCACCATCATTGCAGTCTCTCCTCGGTTTCATACCTAAAAGTCCATTTGAATCCGAATTCTCAGGTGGTGTCGCTCAGCTGCCCAGCAGCACAGTGAGTACAGCACGAACGTTTGGCCTCTGCTCCCACAGCAGAAGAGACAGGATTGAAAGCTGGTGCTGGACCTGTTCAGCACACAATCCCCTTTACATTGGTGCCTCCATCGTTGCTTTCACTGCTAACACTCGTACAGGAAAAGCATTTGAATAGAATCCGTACAGAGCCTGCTCCCTGCTGGCAGCAACACAGCACAGAATGAACAGTGGCATCTGCTCACACGGCAGAAGGAGCAGCAGGGAAAGCTAGTGCTCTGCTTCTTCAGCACACAAGCAGCTTTGCAACGGGGTCACCATCATTGCAGTCTCTCCTCGGTTTCATACCTAAAAGTCCATTTGAATCCAAATTCTCAGGTGGTCTCTCTCAGCTGCCCAGCAGCACAGTTAGTACAGCACGAACGTTTGGCCTCTGCTCCCACAGCAGAAGAGCCAGGATTGAAAGCTGGTGCTGGACCTGTTCAGCACACAATCCCTTTTACATTGGTGCATTCATCGTTGCTTTCACTGCTCACTTTCATACAGGAAAAGCATTTGAATGGAATCAGTCCAGAGGCTGCTCTCTGCTGCGCAGCAACACAGTCAGCACAGAATGAACAGTAGCATCTGCTCACACGGCAGAAGGAGCAGCAGGGAAAGCTAGTGCTCTGCTTCTTCAGCACACAAGCAGCTTTGCAACGGGGTCACCATCATTGCAGTCTCTCCTCGGCTTCATACCTAAAAGTCCATTTGAATCCGAATTCTCAGGTGGTGTCGCTCAGCTGCCCAGCAGCACAGTGAGTACAGCACGAACATTTGGCCTCTGCTCCCACAACAGAAGAGCCAGGATTGAAAGCTGGTGCTGGACCTGTTCAGCACACAATCCCCTTTACATTGGTGCCTCCATCGTTGCTTTCACTGCTAACACTCATACAGGAAAAGCATTTGAATAGAATCCGTCCAGAGCCTGCTCCCTGCTGGCAGCAACACAGCACAGAATGAACACTGGCATCTGCTCACACGGCAGAAGGAGCAGCAGGGAAAGCTAGTGCTCTGCTTCTTCAGCACACAAGGAGCTTTGCAACGGGGTCACCATCATTGCAGTCTCTCCTCGGGTTCATACCTAAAAGTCCATTTGAATCCAAATTCTCAGGTGGTGTCTCTCAGCTGCCCAGCAGCACAGTTAGTACAGCACGAACGTTTGGCCTCTGCTCCCACAGCAGAAGAGCCAGGATTGAAAGCTGGTGCTGGACCTGTTCAGAACACAATCCCTTTTACATTGGTGCATTCATCGTTGCTTTCACTGCTCACTTTCATACAGGAAAAGCATTTGAATGGAATCAGTCCAGAGGCTGCTCTCTGCTGCGCAGCAACACAGTCAGCACAGAATGAACAGTGGCATCTGCTCACACGGCAGAAGGAGCAGCAGAGAAAGCTAGTGCTCTGCTTCTTCAGCACACAAGCAGCTTTGCAACAGGGTCACCATCATTGCAGTCTCTCCTCGGTTTCATACCTAAAAGTACATTTGAATCCAAATTCTCAGGTGGTGTCTCTCAGCTGCCCAGCAGCACAGTGAGTACAGCACGAACGTTTGGCCTCTGCTCCCACAGCAGAAGAGCCAGGACTGAAAGCTGGTGCTGGACCTGTTCAGCACACAATCACCTTTACATTGGTGCCTCCATCGTTGCTTTCACTGCTCACATTCATACAGGAAAAGCATTTGAATGGAATCAGTCCAGAGGCTGCTCTCTGCTGCGCAGCAACACAGTCAGCACAGAATGAACAGTGGCATCTGCTCACACGGCAGAAGGAGCAGCAGGGAAAGCTAGTGCTCTGCTTCTTCAACACACAAGCAGCTTTGCAACGTGGTCACCATCATTGCAGTCTCTCCTCGGTTTCATACCTAAAAGTCCATTTGAATCCGAATTCTCAGGTGGTGTCGCTCAGCTGCCCAGCAGCACAGTGAGTACAGCACGAACGTTTGGCCTCTGCTCCCACAGCAGAAGAGCCAGGATTGAAAGCTGGTGCTGGACCTGTTCAGCACACAATCCCCTTTACATTGGTGCCTCCATCGTTGCTTTCACTGCTAACACTCATACAGGAAAAGCATTTGAATAGAATCCGTACAGAGCCTGCTCCCTGCTGGCAGCAACACAGCACAGAATGAACAGTGGCATCTGCTCACACGGCAGAAGGAGCAGCAGGGAAAGCTAGTGCTCTGCTTCTTCAGCACACAAGCAGCTTTGCAACGGGGTCACCATCATTGCAGTCTCTCCTCGGTTTCATACCTAAAAGTCCATTTGAATCCAAATTCTCAGGTGGTCTCTCTCAGCTGCCCAGCAGCACAGTTAGTACAGCACGAACGTTTGGCCTCTGCTCCCACAGCAGAAGAGCCAGGATTGAAAGCTGGTGCTGGACCTGTTCAGCACACAATCCCTTTTACATTGGTGCATTCATCGTTGCTTTCACTGCTCACTTTCATACAGGAAAAGCATTTGAATGGAATCAGTCCAGAGGCTGCTCTCTGCTGCGCAGCAACACAGTCAGCACAGAATGAACAGTAGCATCTGCTCACACGGCAGAAGGAGCAGCAGGGAAAGCTAGTGCTCTGCTTCTTCAGCACACAAGCAGCTTTGCAACGGGGTCACCATCATTGCAGTCTCTCCTCGGCTTCATACCTAAAAGTCCATTTGAATCCAAATTCTCAGGTGGTGTCTCTCAGCTGCCCAGCAGCACAGTGAGTACAGCACGAACGTTTGGCCTCTGCTCCCACAGCAGAAGAGCCAGGATTGAAAGCTGGTGCTGGACCTGTTCAGCACACAATCCCCTTTACATTGGTGCCTCCATCGTTGCTTTCACTGCTCATTTTCATACAGGAAAAGCATTTGAATGGAATCAGTCCAGAGCCTGCTCTCTGCTGCGCAGCAACACAGTCAGCACAGAATGAACAGTGGCATCTGCTCACACGGCAGAAGGAGCAGCAGGGAAAGTTTGTGCTCTGCTTCTTCAGCACACAAGCAGCTTTGCAACGGGGTCACCATCATTGCAGTCTCTCCTCGGCTTCATACCTAAAAGTCCATTTGAATCCGAATTCTCAGGTGGTGTCGCTCAGCTGCCCAGCAGCACAGTGAGTACAGCACGAACGTTTGGTCTCTGCTCCCACAGCAGAAGAGCCAGGATTGAAAGCTGGGGCTGGACCTGTTCAGCACACAATCCCCTTTACATTGGTGCCTCCATCGTTGCTTTCACTGCTAACACTCATACAGGAAAAGCATTTGAATAGAATCCGTCCAGAGCCTGCTCCCTGCTGGCAGCAACACAGCACAGAATGAACAGTGGCATCTGCTCACACGGCAGAAGGAGCAGCAGGGAAAGCTAGTGCTCTGCTTCTTCAGCACACAAGCAGCTTTGCAACGGGGTCACCATCATTGCAGTCTCTCCTCGGTTTCATACCTAAAAGTCCATTTGAATCCAAATTCTCAAGCGGTCTCATCTGCCCAGCAGCACAGTGAGTACTGCACGAACGTTTGGCATCTGCTCCCACAGCAGAAGAGCCAGGATTGAAAGCTGGTGCTGGACCTGTTCAGCACACAATCCCCTTTACATTGGTGTATGCATCGTTGCTTTCACTGCTAACCCTCGTACAGGAAAAGCATTTGAAAGAATCAGTCCAGAGCCTGCTCTCTGCTGCGCAGCAACACAGTCAGCACAGAATGAACAGTGGCATCTGCTCACACGGCAGAAGGACCAGCAGGGAAAGCTAGTGTTCTGCTTCTTCAGCACACAAGCAGCTTTGCAACGGGGTCACCATCACTGCAGTCTCTCCTCGGTTTCATACCTAAAAGTCCATTTTAATCCAAATTCTCAAGCGGTCTCAGCTGCCCAGCAGCACAGTGATTACTGCACGAACGTTTGGCATTTGCTCCCACAGCAGAAGAGCAAGGATTGAAAGCTGGTGCTGGACCTGTTCAGCACACAATCCCCTTTACATTGGTGCATCCATCGTTGCTTTCACTGCTCACTTTCATACAGGAAAAGCATTTGAATGGAATCAGTCCAGAGGCTGCTCTCTGCTGCGCAGCAACACAGTCAGCACAGACGGAACAGTGGCATCTGCTCACACGGCAGAAGGAGCAGCAGGGAAAGCTAGTGCTCTGCTTCTTCAGCACACAAGCAGCTTTGCAACGGGGTCACCATCATTGCAGTCTCTCCTCGGCTTCATACCTAAAAGTCCATTTGAATCCGAATTCTCAGGTGGTGTCGCTCAGCTGCCCAGCAGCACAGTGAGTACAGCACGAACGTTTGGCCTCTGCTCCCACAACAGAAGAGCCAGGATTGAAAGCTGGTGCTGGACCTGTTCAGCACACAATCCCCTTTACATTGGTGCCTCCATCGTTGCTTTCACTGCTAACACTCATACAGGAAAAGCATTTGAATAGAATCCGTACAGAGCCTGCTCCCTGCTGGCAGCAACACAGCACAGAATGAACAGTGGCATCTGCTCACACGGCAGAAGGAGCAGCAGAGAAAGCTAGTGCTCTGCTTCTTCAGCACACAAGCAGCTTTGCAACGGGGTCACCATCATTGCAGTCTCTCCTCGGTTTCATACCTAAAAGTCCATTTGAATCCAAATTCTCAGGTGGTGTCTCTCAGCTGCCCAGCAGCACAGTGAGTACAGCACGAACGTTTGGCCTCTGCTCCCACAGCAGAAGAGCCAGGACTGAAAGCTGGTGCTGGACCTGTTCAGCACACAATCACCTTTACATTGGTGCCTCCATCGTTGCTTTCACTGCTCACATTCATACAGGAAAAGCATTTGAATGGAATCAGTCCAGAGGCTGCTCTCTGCTGCGCAGCAACACAGTCAGCACAGAATGAACAGTGGCATCTGCTCACACGGCAGAAGGAGCAGCAGGGAAAGCTAGTGCTCTGCTTCTTCAACACACAAGCAGCTTTGCAACGGGGTCACCATCATTGCAGTCTCTCCTCGGTTTCATACCTAAAAGTCCATTTGAATCCGAATTCTCAGGTGGTGTCGCTCAGCTGCCCAGCAGCACAGTGAGTACAGCACGAACGTTTGGCCTCTGCTCCCACAGCAGAAGAGCCAGGATTGAAAGCTGGTGCTGGACCTGTTCAGCACACAATCCCCTTTACATTGGTGCCTCCATCGTTGCTTTCACTGCTAACACTCATACAGGAAAAGCATTTGAATAGAATCCGTCCAGAGCCTGCTCCCTGCTGGCAGCAACACAGCACAGAATGAACAGTGGCATCTGCTCACACGGCAGAAGGAGCAGCAGGGAAAGCTAGTGCTCTGCTTCTTCAGCACACAAGCAGCTTTGCAACGGGGTCACCATCATTGCAGTCTCTCCTCGGTTTCATACCTAAAAGTCCATTTGAATCCAAATTCTCAGGTGGTCTCTCTCAGCTGCCCAGCAGCACAGTTAGTACAGCACGAACGTTTGGCCTCTGCTCCCACAGCAGAAGAGCCAGGATTGAAAGCTGGTGCTGGACCTGTTCAGCACACAATCCCCTTTACATTGGTGCCTCCATCGTTGCTTTCACTGCTCACTTTCATACAGGAAAAGCATTTGAATGGAATCAGTCCAGAGGCTGCTCTCTGCTGCGCAGCAACACAGTCAGCACAGAATGAACAGTGGCATCTGCTCACACGGCAGAAGGAGCAGCAGGGAAAGCTAGTGCTCTGCTTCTTCAGCACACAAGCAGCTTTGCAACGGGGTCACCATCATTGCAGTCTCTCCTCGGTTTCATACCTAAAAGTCCATTTTAATCCAAATTCTCAAGCGGTCTCAGCTGCCCAGCAGCACAGTGATTACTGCACGAACGTTTGGCATCTGCTCCCACAGCAGAAGAGCAAGGATTGAAAGCTGGTGCTGGACCTGTTCAGCACACAATCCCCTTTACATTGGTGCATCCATCGTTGCTTTCACTGCTCACTTTCATACAGGAAAAGCATTTGAATGGAATCAGTCCAGAGGCTGCTCTCTGCTGCGCAGCAACACAGTCAGCACAGACGGAACAGTGGCATCTGCTCACACGGCAGAAGGAGCAGCAGGGAAAGCTAGTGCTCTGCTTCTTCAGCACACAAGCAGCTTTGCAACGGGGTCACCATCATTGCAGTCTCTCCTCGGCTTCATACCTAAAAGTCCATTTGAATCCGAATTCTCAGGGGGTGTCGCTCAGCTGCCCAGCAGCACAGTGAGTACAGCACGAACGTTTGGCCTCTGCTCCCACAACAGAAGAGCCAGGATTGAAAGCTGGTGCTGGACCTGTTCAGAACACAATCCCTTTTATATTGGTGCATTCATCGTTGCTTTCACTGCTCACTTTCATACAGGAAAAGCATTTGAATGGAATCAGTCCAGAGGCTGCTCTCTGCTGCGCAGCAACACAGTCAGCACAGAATGAACAGTGGCATCTGCTCACACGGCAGAAGGAGCAGCAGAGAAAGATAGTGCTCTGCTTCTTCAGCACACAAGCAGCTTTGCAACGGGGTCACCATCATTGCAGTCTCTCCTCGGTTTCATACCTAAAAGTCCATTTGAATCCAAATTCTCAGGTGGTGTCTCTCAGCTGCCCAGCAGCACAGTGAGTACAGCACGAACGTTTGGCCTCTGCTCCCACAGCAGAAGAGCCAGGACTGAAAGCTGGTGCTGGACCTGTTCAGCACACAATCACCTTTACATTGGTGCCTCCATCGTTGCTTTCACTGCTCACATTCATACAGGAAAAGCATTTGAATGGAATCAGTCCAGAGCCTGCTCTCTGCTGCGCAGCAACACAGTCAGCACAGAATGAACAGTGGCATCTGCTCACACGGCAGAAGGAGCAGCAGGGAAAGCTAGTGCTCTGCTTCTTCAACACACAAGCAGCTTTGCAACGGGGTCACCATCATTGCAGTCTCTCCTCGGTTTCATACCTAAAAGTCCATTTGAATCCGAATTCTCAGGTGGTGTCGCTCAGCTGCCCAGCAGCACAGTGAGTACAGCACGAACGTTTGGCCTCTGCTCCCACAGCAGAAGAGACAGGATTGAAAGCTGGTGCTGGACCTGTTCAGCACACAATCCCCTTTACATTGGTGCCTCCATCGTTGCTTTCACTGCTAACACTCATACAGGAAAAGCATTTGAATAGAATCCGTACAGAGCCTGCTCCCTGCTGGCAGCAACACAGCACAGAATGAACAGTGGCATCTGCTCACACGGCAGAAGGAGCAGCAGGGAAAGCTAGTGCTCTGCTTCTTCAGCACACAAGCAGCTTTGCAACGGGGTCACCATCATTGCAGTCTCTCCTCGGTTTCATACCTAAAAGTCCATTTGAATCCAAATTCTCAGGTGGTCTCTCTCAGCTGCCCAGCAGCACAGTTAGTACAGCACGAACGTTTGGCCTCTGCTCCCACAGCAGAAGAGCCAGGATTGAAAGCTGGTGCTGGACCTGTTCAGCACACAATCCCCTTTACATTGGTGCCTCCATCGTTGCTTTCACTGCTCACTTTCATACAGGAAAAGCATTTGAATGGAATCAGTCCAGAGCCTGCTCTCTGCTGCGCAGCAACACAGTCAGCACAGAATGAACAGTGGCATCTGCTGACACGGCAGAAGGAGCAGCAGGGAAAGCTAGTGCTCTGCTTCTTCAGCACACAAGCAGCTTTGCAACGGGGTCACCATCATTGCAGTCTCTCCTCGGTTTCATACCTAAAAGTCCATTTTAATCCAAATTCTCAAGCGGTCTCAGCTGCCCAGCAGCACAGTGATTACTGCACGAACGTTTGGCATCTGCTCCCACAGCAGAAGAGCAAGGATTGAAAGCTGGTGCTGGACCTGTTCAGCACACAATCCCCTTTACATTGGTGCATTCATCGTTGCTTTCACTGCTCACTTTCATACAGGAAAAGCATTTGAATGGAATCAGTCCAGAGGCTGCTCTCTGCTGCGCAGCAACACAGTCAGCACAGACGGAACAGTGGCATCTGCTCACACGGCAGAAGGAGCAGCAGGGAAAGCTAGTGCTCTGCTTCTTCAGCACACAAGCAGCTTTGCAACGGGGTCACCATCATTGCAGTCTCTCCTCGGCTTCATACCTAAAAGTCCATTTGAATCCGAATTCTCAGGGGGTGTCGCTCAGCTGCCCAGCAGCACAGTGAGTACAGCACGAACGTTTGGCCTCTGCTCCCACAACAGAAGAGCCAGGATTGAAAGCTGGTGCTGGACCTGTTCAGAACACAATCCCTTTTATATTGGTGCATTCATCGTTGCTTTCACTGCTCACTTTCATACAGGAAAAGCATTTGAATGGAATCAGTCCAGAGGCTGCTCTCTGCTGCGCAGCAACACAGTCAGCACAGAATGAACAGTGGCATCTGCTCACACGGCAGAAGGAGCAGCAGAGAAAGATAGTGCTCTGCTTCTTCAGCACACAAGCAGCTTTGCAACGGGGTCACCATCATTGCAGTCTCTCCTCGGTTTCATACCTAAAAGTCCATTTGAATCCAAATTCTCAGGTGGTGTCTCTCAGCTGCCCAGCAGCACAGTGAGTACAGCACGAACGTTTGGCCTCTGCTCCCACAGCAGAAGAGCCAGGACTGAAAGCTGGTGCTGGACCTGTTCAGCACACAATCACCTTTACATTGGTGCCTCCATCGTTGCTTTCACTGCTCACATTCATACAGGAAAAGCATTTGAATGGAATCAGTCCAGAGGCTGCTCTCTGCTGCGCAGCAACACAGTCAGCACAGAATGAACAGTGGCATCTGCTCACACGGCAGAAGGAGCAGCAGGGAAAGCTAGTGCTCTGCTTCTTCAACACACAAGCAGCTTTGCAACGGGGTCACCATCATTGCAGTCTCTCCTCGGTTTCATACCTAAAAGTCCATTTGAATCCGAATTCTCAGGTGGTGTCGCTCAGCTGCCCAGCAGCACAGTGAGTACAGCACGAACGTTTCGCCTCTGCTCCCACAGCAGAAGAGCCAGGATTGAAAGCTGGTGCTGGACCTGTTCAGCACACAATCACCTTTACATTGGTGCCTCCATCGTTGCTTTCACTGCTAACACTCATACAGGAAAAGCATTTGAATAGAATCCGTCCAGAGCCTGCTCCCTGCTGGCAGCAACACAGCACAGAATGAACAGTGGCATCTGCTCACACGGCAGAAGGAGCAGCAGGGAAAGCTAGTGCTCTGCTTCTTCAGCACACAAGCAGCTTTGCAACGGGGTCACCATCATTGCAGTCTCTCCTCGGTTTCATACCTAAAAGTCCATTTGAATCCAAATTCTCAGGTGGTCTCTCTCAGCTGCCCAGCAGCACAGTGAGTACAGCACGAACGTTTGGCCTCTGCTCCCACAGCAGAAGAGCCAGGACTGAAAGCTGGTGCTGGACCTGTTCAGCACACAATCACCTTTACATTGGTGCCTCCATCGTTGCTTTCACTGCTCACTTTCATACAGGAAAAGCATTTGAATGGAATCAGTCCAGAGCCTGCTCTCTGCTGCGCAGGAACACAGTCAGCACAGAATGAACAGTGGCATCTGCTCACACGGCAGAAGGAGCAGCAGGGAAAGCTAGTGCTCTGCTTCTTCAGCACACAAGCAGCTTTGCAACGGTGTCACCATCATTGCAGTCTCTCCTCGGTTTCAAACCTAAGAGTCCATTTGAATCCAAATTCTCAAGCGGTCTCAGCTGCCCAGCAGCACAGTGATTACTGCACGAACGGTTGGCATCTGCTCCCACAGCAGAAGAGCAAGGATTGAAAGCTGGTGCTGGACCTGTTCAGCACACAATCCCCTTTACATTGGTGCCTCCATCGTTGCTTTCACTGCTCACTTTCATACAGGAAAAGCATTTGAATGGAATCAGTCCAGAGGCTGCTCTCTGCTGCACAGCAACACAGTCAGCACAGAATGAACAGTGGCATCTGCTCACACGGCAGAAGGAGCAGCAGGGAAAGCTAGTGCTCTGCTTCTTCAGCACACAAGCAGCTTTGCAACGGGGTCACCATCATTGCAGTCTCTCCTCGGTTTCATACCTAAAAGTCCATTTGAATCCAAATTCTCAGGTGGTCTCTCTCAGCTGCCCAGCAGCACAATTAGTACAGCACGAACGTTTGGCCTCTGCTCCCACAGCAGAAGAGCCAGGATTGAAAGCTGGTGCTGGACCTGTTCAGCACACAATGCCTTTTACATTGGTGCATTCATCGTTGCTTTCACTGCTTACTTTCATACAGGAAAAGCATTTGAATGGAATCAGTCCAGAGGCTGCTCTCTGCTGCGCAGCAACACAGTCAGCACAGAATGAACAGTAGAATCTGCTCACACGGCAGAAGGAGCAGCAGGGAAAGCTAGTGCTCTGCTTCTTCAGCACACAAGCAGCTTTGCAACGGGGTCACCATCATTGCAGTCTCTCCTCGGTTTCATACCTAAAAGTCCATTTGAATCCAAATTCTCAGGTGGTGTCTCTCAGCTGCCCAGCAGCACAGTGAGTACAGCACGAACGTTTGGCCTCTGCTCCCACAGCAGAAGAGCCAGGATTGAAAGCTGGTGCTGGACCTGTTCAGCACACAATCCCCTTTACATTGGTGCCTCCATCGTTGCTTTCACTGCTCACTTTCATACAGGAAAAGCATTTGAATGGAATCAGTCCAGAGCCTGCTCTCTGCTGCGCAGGAACACAGTCAGCACAGAATGAACAGTGGCATCTGCTCACACGGCAGAAGGAGCAGCAGGGAAAGCTAGTGTTCTGCTTCTTCAGCACACAAGCAGCTTTGCAACGGGGTCACCATCATTGCAGTCTCTCCTCGGTTTCATACCTAAAAGTCCATTTGAATCCAAATTCTCAAGCGGTCTCAGCTGCCCAGCAGCACAGTGATTACTGCACGAACGTTTGGCATCTGCTCCCACAGCAGAAGAGCAAGGATTGAAAGCTGGTGCTGGACCTGTTCAGCACACAATCCCCTTTACATTGGTGCATCCATCGTTGCTTTCACTGCTCACTTTCATACAGGAAAAGCATTTGAATGGAATCAGTCCAGAGGCTGCTCTCTGCTGCGCAGCAACACAGTCAGCACAGAATGAACAGTGGCATCTGCTCACACGGCAGAAGGAGCAGCAGGGAAAGCTAGTGCTCTGCTTCTTCAGCACACAAGCAGCTTTGCAACGGGGTCACCATCATTGCAGTCTCTCCTCGGCTTCATACCTAAAAGTCCATTTGAATCCGAATTCTCAGGTGGTGTCGCTCAGCTGCCCAGCAGCACAGTGAGTACAGCACGAACGTTTGGCCTCTGCTCCCACAACAGAAGAGCCAGGATTGAAAGCTGGTGCTGGACCTGTTCAGAACACAATCCCTTTTATATTGGTGCATTCATCGTTGCTTTCACTGCTCACTTTCATACAGGAAAAGCATTTGAATGGAATCAGTCCAGAGGCTGCTCTCTGCTGCGCAGCAACACAGTCAGCACAGAATGAACAGTGGCATCTGCTCACACGGCAGAAGGAGCAGCAGAGAAAGCTAGTGCTCTGCTTCTTCAGCACACAAGCAGCTTTGCAACGGGGTCACCATCATTGCAGTCTCTCCTCGGTTTCATACCTAAAAGTCCATTTGAATCCAAATTCTCAGGTGGTCTCTCTCAGCTGCCCAGCAGCACAGTGAGTACAGCACGAACGTTTGGCCTCTGCTCCCACAGCAGAAGAGCCAGGACTGAAAGCTGGTGCTGGACCTGTTCAGCACACAATCACCTTTACATTGGTGCCTCCATCGTTGCTTTCACTGCTCACATTCATACAGGAAAAGCATTTGAATGGAATCAGTCCAGAGGCTGCTCTCTGCTGCGCAGCAACACAGTCAGCACAGAATGAACAGTGGCATCTGCTCACACGGCAGAAGGAGCAGCAGGGAAAGCTAGTGCTCTGCTTCTTCAACACACAAGCAGCTTTGCAACGGGGTCACCATCATTGCAGTCTCTCCTCGGTTTCATACCTAAAAGTCCATTTGAATCCGAATTCTCAGGTGGTGTCGCTCAGCTGCCCAGCAGCACAGTGAGTACAGCACGAACGTTTGGCCTCTGCTCCCACAGCAGAAGAGCCAGGATTGAAAGCTGGTGCTGGACCTGTTCAGCACACAATCCCCTTTACATTGGTGCCTCCATCGTTACTTTCACTGCTAACACTCATACAGGAAAAGCATTTGAATAGAATCCGTACAGAGCCTGCTCCCTGCTGGCAGCAACACAGCACAGAATGAACACTGGCATCTGCTCACACGGCAGAAGGAGCAGCAGGGAAAGCTAGTGCTCTGCTTCTTCAGCACACAAGCAGCTTTGCAACGGGGTCACCATCATTGCAGTCTCTCCTCGGTTTCATACCTAAAAGTCCATTTGAATCCGAATTCTCAGGTGGTGTCGCTCAGCTGCCCAGCAGCACAGTGAGTACAGCACGAACGTTTGGCCTCTGCTCCCACAGCAGAAGAGCCAGGATTGAAAGCTGGTGCTGGACCTGTTCAGCACACAATCCCCTTTACATTGGTGCCTCCATCGTTGCTTTCACTGCTCACTTTCATACAGGAAAAGCATTTGAATGGAATCAGTCCAGAGCCTGCTCTCTGCTGCGCAGGAACACAGTCAGCACAGAATGAACAGTGGCATCTGCTCACACGGCAGAAGGAGCAGCAGGGAAAGCTAGTGCTCTGCTTCTTCAGCACACAAGCAGCTTTGCAACGGTGTCACCATCATTGCAGTCTCTCCTCGGTTTCATACCTAAGAGTCCATTTGAATCCAAATTCTCAAGCGGTCTCAGCTGCCCAGCAGCACAGTGGTTACTGCACGAACGGTTGGCATCTGCTCCCACAGCAGAAGAGCAAGGATTGAAAGCTGGTGCTGGACCTGTTCAGCACACAATCCCCTTTACATTGGTGCCTCCATCGTTGCTTTCACTGCTCACTTTCATACAGGAAAAGCATTTGAATGGAATCAGTCCAGAGGCTGCTCTCTGCTGCGCAGCAACACAGTCAGCACAGAATGAACAGTGGCATCTGCTCACACGGCAGAAGGAGCAGCAGGGAAAGCTAGTGCTCTGCTTCTTCAGCACACAAGCAGCTTTGCAACGGGGTCACCATCATTGCAGTCTCTCCTCGGTTTCATACCTAAAAGTCCATTTGAATCCAAATTCTCAGGTGGTCTCTCTCAGCTGCCCAGCAGCACAATTAGTACAGCACGAACGTTTGGCCTCTGCTCCCACAGCAGAAGAGCCAGGATTGAAAGCTGGTGCTGGACCTGTTCAGCACACAATGCCTTTTACATTGGTGCATTCATCGTTGCTTTCACTGCTCACTTTCATACAGGAAAAGCATTTGAATGGAATCAGTCCAGAGGCTGCTCTCTGCTGCGCAGCAACACAGTCAGCACAGAATGAACAGTAGCATCTGCTCACACGGCAGAAGGAGCAGCAGGGAAAGCTAGTGCTCTGCTTCTTCAGCACACAAGCAGCTTTGCAACGGGGTCGCCATCATTGCAGTCTCTCCTCGGTTTCATACCTAAAAGTCCATTTGAATCCAAATTCTCAGGTGGTGTCTCTCAGCTGCCCAGCAGCACAGTGAGTACAGCACGAACGTTTGGCCTCTGCTCCCACAGCAGAAGAGCCAGGATTGAAAGCTGGTGCTGGACCTGTTCAGCACACAATCCCCTTTACATTGGTGCCTCCATCGTTGCTTTCACTGCTCACTTTCATACAGGAAAAGCATTTGAATGGAATCAGTCCAGAGCCTGCTCTCTGCTGCGCAGGAACACAGTCAGCACAGAATGAACAGTGGCATCTGCTCACACGGCAGAAGGACCAGCAGGGAAAGCTAGTGTTCTGCTTCTTCAGCACACAAGCAGCTTTGCAACGGGGTCACCATCATTGCAGTCTCTCCTCGGTTTCATACCTAAAAGTCCATTTTAATCCAAATTCTCAAGCGGTCTCAGCTGCCCAGCAGCACAGTGATTACTGCACGAACGTTTGGCATCTGCTCCCACAGCAGAAGAGCAAGGATTGAAAGCTGGTGCTGGACCTGTTCAGCACACAATCCCCTTTACATTGGTGCATCCATCGTTGCTTTCACTGCTCACTTTCATACAGGAAAAGCATTTGAATGGAATCAGTCCAGAGGCTGCTCTCTGCTGCGCAGCAACACAGTCAGCACAGACGGAACAGTGGCATCTGCTCACACGGCAGAAGGAGCAGCAGGGAAAGC
The DNA here is from genome assembly GCF_033815535.1 of Pezoporus flaviventris. Classification (NCBI taxonomy): domain Eukaryota; kingdom Metazoa; phylum Chordata; class Aves; order Psittaciformes; family Psittacidae; genus Pezoporus; species Pezoporus flaviventris. The sequence continues at coordinate 15,036 of NW_026893519.1, read as the reverse complement.
TAGTGCTCTGCTTCTTCAGCACACAAGCAGCTTTGCAACGGGGTCACCATCATTGCAGTCTCTCCTCGGCTTCATACCTAAAAGTCCATTTGAATCCGAATTCTCAGGTGGTGTCGCTCAGCTGCCCAGCAGCACAGTGAGTACAGCACGAACGTTTGGCCTCTGCTCCCACAGCAGAAGAGCCAGGACTGAAAGCTGGTGCTGGACCTGTTCAGCACACAATCACCTTTACATTGGTGCCTCCATCGTTGCTTTCACTGCTCACATTCATACAGGAAAAGCATTTGAATGGAATCAGTCCAGAGGCTGCTCTCTGCTGCGCAGCAACACAGTCAGCACAGAATGAACAGTGGCATCTGCTCACACGGCAGAAGGAGCAGCAGGGAAAGCTAGTGCTCTGCTTCTTCAACACACAAGCAGCTTTGCAACGGGGTCACCATCATTGCAGTCTCTCCTCGGTTTCATACCTAAAAGTCCATTTGAATCCGAATTCTCAGGTGGTGTCGCTTAGCTGCCCAGCAGCACAGTGAGTACAGCACGAACGTTTGGCCTCTGCTCCCACAGCAGAAGAGCCAGGATTGAAAGCTGGTGCTGGACCTGTTCAGCACACAATCCCCTTTACATTGGTGCCTCCATCGTTGCTTTCACTGCTAACACTCATACAGGAAAAGCATTTGAATAGAATCCGTACAGAGCCTGCTCCCTGCTGGCAGCAACACAGCACAGAATGAACACTGGCATCTGCTCACACGGCAGAAGGAGCAGCAGGGAAAGCTAGTGCTCTGCTTCTTCAGCACACAAGCAGCTTTGCAACGGGGTCACCATCATTGCAGTCTCTCCTCGGTTTCATACCTAAAAGTCCATTTGAATCCAAATTCTCAGGTGGTCTCTCTCAGCTGCCCAGCAGCACAGTTAGTACAGCACGAACGTTTGGCCTCTGCTCCCACAGCAGAAGAGCCAGGATTGAAAGCTATGCTGGACCTGTTCAGCACACAATCCCTTTTACATTGGTGCATTCATCGTTGCTTTCACTGCTCACTTTCATACAGGAAAAGCATTTGAATGGAATCAGTCCAGAGGCTGCTCTCTGCTGCGCAGCAACACAGTCAGCACAGAATGAACAGTAGCATCTGCTCACACGGCAGAAGGAGCAGCAGGGAAAGCTAGTGCTCTGCTTCTTCAGCACACAAGCAGCTTTGCAACGGGGTCACCATCATTGCAGTCTCTCCTCGGCTTCATACCTAAAAGTCCATTTGAATCCGAATTCTCAGGTGGTGTCTCTCAGCTGCCCAGCAGCACAGTGAGTACAGCACGAACGTTTGGCCTCTGCTCCCACAACAGAAGAGCCAGGATTGAAAGCTGGTGCTGGACCTGTTCAGCACACAATCCCCTTTACATTGGTGCCTCCATCGTTGCTTTCACTGCTAACACTCATACAGGAAAAGCATTTGAATAGAATCCGTCCAGAGCCTGCTCCCTGCTGGCAGCAACACAGCACAGAATGAACAGTGGCATCTGCTCACACGGCAGAAGGAGCAGCAGGGAAAGCTAGTGCTCTGCTTCTTCAGCACACAAGCAGCTTTGCAACGGGGTCACCATCATTGCAGTCTCTCCTCGGTTTCATACCTAAAAGTCCATTTGAATCCAAATTCTCAGGTGGTCTCTCTCAGCTGCCCAGCAGCACAGTGAGTACAGCACGAACGTTTGGCCTCTGCTCCCACAGCAGAAGAGCCAGGACTGAAAGCTGGTGCTGGACCTGTTCAGCACACAATCACCTTTACATTGGTGCCTCCATCGTTGCTTTCACTGCTCACTTTCATACAGGAAAAGCATTTGAATGGAATCAGTCCAGAGCCTGCTCTCTGCTGCGCAGGAACACAGTCAGCACAGAATGAACAGTGGCATCTGCTCACACGGCAGAAGGAGCAGCAGGGAAAGCTAGTGCTCTGCTTCTTCAGCACACAAGCAGCTTTGCAACGGTGTCACCATCATTGCAGTCTCTCCTCGGTTTCAAACCTAAGAGTCCATTTGAATCCAAATTCTCAAGCGGTCTCAGCTGCCCAGCAGCACAGTGATTACTGCACGAACGGTTGGCATCTGCTCCCACAGCAGAAGAGCAAGGATTGAAAGCTGGTGCTGGACCTGTTCAGCACACAATCCCCTTTACATTGGTGCCTCCATCGTTGCTTTCACTGCTCACTTTCATACAGGAAAAGCATTTGAATGGAATCAGTCCAGAGGCTGCTCTCTGCTGCACAGCAACACAGTCAGCACAGAATGAACAGTGGCATCTGCTCACACGGCAGAAGGAGCAGCAGGGAAAGCTAGTGCTCTGCTTCTTCAGCACACAAGCAGCTTTGCAACGGGGTCACCATCATTGCAGTCTCTCCTCGGTTTCATACCTAAAAGTCCATTTGAATCCAAATTCTCAGGTGGTCTCTCTCAGCTGCCCAGCAGCACAATTAGTACAGCACGAACGTTTGGCCTCTGCTCCCACAGCAGAAGAGCCAGGATTGAAAGCTGGTGCTGGACCTGTTCAGCACACAATGCCTTTTACATTGGTGCATTCATCGTTGCTTTCACTGCTTACTTTCATACAGGAAAAGCATTTGAATGGAATCAGTCCAGAGGCTGCTCTCTGCTGCGCAGCAACACAGTCAGCACAGAATGAACAGTAGAATCTGCTCACACGGCAGAAGGAGCAGCAGGGAAAGCTAGTGCTCTGCTTCTTCAGCACACAAGCAGCTTTGCAACGGGGTCACCATCATTGCAGTCTCTCCTCGGTTTCATACCTAAAAGTCCATTTGAATCCAAATTCTCAGGTGGTGTCTCTCAGCTGCCCAGCAGCACAGTGAGTACAGCACGAACGTTTGGCCTCTGCTCCCACAGCAGAAGAGCCAGGATTGAAAGCTGGTGCTGGACCTGTTCAGCACACAATCCCCTTTACATTGGTGCCTCCATCGTTGCTTTCACTGCTCACTTTCATACAGGAAAAGCATTTGAATGGAATCAGTCCAGAGCCTGCTCTCTGCTGCGCAGGAACACAGTCAGCACAGAATGAACAGTGGCATCTGCTCACACGGCAGAAGGAGCAGCAGGGAAAGCTAGTGTTCTGCTTCTTCAGCACACAAGCAGCTTTGCAACGGGGTCACCATCATTGCAGTCTCTCCTCGGTTTCATACCTAAAAGTCCATTTGAATCCAAATTCTCAAGCGGTCTCAGCTGCCCAGCAGCACAGTGATTACTGCACGAACGTTTGGCATCTGCTCCCACAGCAGAAGAGCAAGGATTGAAAGCTGGTGCTGGACCTGTTCAGCACACAATCCCCTTTACATTGGTGCATCCATCGTTGCTTTCACTGCTCACTTTCATACAGGAAAAGCATTTGAATGGAATCAGTCCAGAGGCTGCTCTCTGCTGCGCAGCAACACAGTCAGCACAGAATGAACAGTGGCATCTGCTCACACGGCAGAAGGAGCAGCAGGGAAAGCTAGTGCTCTGCTTCTTCAGCACACAAGCAGCTTTGCAACGGGGTCACCATCATTGCAGTCTCTCCTCGGTTTCATACCTAAAAGTCCATTTGAATCCGAATTCTCAGGTGGTGTCGCTCAGCTGCCCAGCAGCACAGTGAGTACAGCACGAACGTTTGGCCTCTGCTCCCACAACAGAAGAGCCAGGATTGAAAGCTGGTGCTGGACCTGTTCAGAACACAATCCCTTTTATATTGGTGCATTCATCGTTGCTTTCACTGCTCACTTTCATACAGGAAAAGCATTTGAATGGAATCAGTCCAGAGGCTGCTCTCTGCTGCGCAGCAACACAGTCAGCACAGAATGAACAGTGGCATCTGCTCACACGGCAGAAGGAGCAGCAGAGAAAGCTAGTGCTCTGCTTCTTCAGCACACAAGCAGCTTTGCAACGGGGTCACCATCATTGCAGTCTCTCCTCGGTTTCATACCTAAAAGTCCATTTGAATCCAAATTCTCAGGTGGTCTCTCTCAGCTGCCCAGCAGCACAGTGAGTACAGCACGAACGTTTGGCCTCTGCTCCCACAGCAGAAGAGCCAGGACTGAAAGCTGGTGCTGGACCTGTTCAGCACACAATCACCTTTACATTGGTGCCTCCATCGTTGCTTTCACTGCTCACATTCACACAGGAAAAGCATTTGAATGGAATCAGTCCAGAGGCTGCTCTCTGCTGCGCAGCAACACAGTCAGCACAGAATGAACAGTGGCATCTGCTCACACGGCAGAAGGAGCAGCAGGGAAAGCTAGTGCTCTGCTTCTTCAACACACAAGCAGCTTTGCAACGGGGTCACCATCATTGCAGTCTCTCCTCGGTTTCATACCTAAAAGTCCATTTGAATCCGAATTCTCAGGTGGTGTCGCTCAGCTGCCCAGCAGCACAGTGAGTACAGCACGAACGTTTGGCCTCTGCTCCCACAGCAGAAGAGCCAGGATTGAAAGCTGGTGCTGGACCTGTTCAGCACACAATCCCCTTTACATTGGTGCCTCCATCGTTACTTTCACTGCTAACACTCATACAGGAAAAGCATTTGAATAGAATCCGTACAGAGCCTGCTCCCTGCTGGCAGCAACACAGCACAGAATGAACACTGGCATCTGCTCACACGGCAGAAGGAGCAGCAGGGAAAGCTAGTGCTCTGGTTCTTCAGCACACAAGCAGCTTTGCAACGGGGTCACCATCATTGCAGTCTCTCCTCGGTTTCATACCTAAAAGTCCATTTGAATCCGAATTCTCAGGTGGTGTCGCTCAGCTGCCCAGCAGCACAGTGAGTACAGCACGAACGTTTGGCCTCTGCTCCCACAGCAGAAGAGCCAGGATTGAAAGCTGGTGCTGGACCTGTTCAGCACACAATCCCCTTTACATTGGTGCCTCCATCGTTGCTTTCACTGCTCACTTTCATACAGGAAAAGCATTTGAATGGAATCAGTCCAGAGCCTGCTCTCTGCTGCGCAGGAACACAGTCAGCACAGAATGAACAGTGGCATCTGCTCACACGGCAGAAGGAGCAGCAGGGAAAGCTAGTGCTCTGCTTCTTCAGCACACAAGCAGCTTTGCAACGGTGTCACCATCATTGCAGTCTCTCCTCGGTTTCATACCTAAGAGTCCATTTGAATCCAAATTCTCAAGCGGTCTCAGCTGCCCAGCAGCACAGTGGTTACTGCACGAACGGTTGGCATCTGCTCCCACAGCAGAAGAGCAAGGATTGAAAGCTGGTGCTGGACCTGTTCAGCACACAATCCCCTTTACATTGGTGCCTCCATCGTTGCTTTCACTGCTCACTTTCATACAGGAAAAGCATTTGAATGGAATCAGTCCAGAGGCTGCTCTCTGCTGCGCAGCAACACAGTCAGCACAGAATGAACAGTGGCATCTGCTCACACGGCAGAAGGAGCAGCAGGGAAAGCTAGTGCTCTGCTTCTTCAGCACACAAGCAGCTTTGCAACGGGGTCACCATCATTGCAGTCTCTCCTCGGTTTCATACCTAAAAGTCCATTTGAATCCAAATTCTCAGGTGGTCTCTCTCAGCTGCCCAGCAGCACAATTAGTACAGCACGAACGTTTGGCCTCTGCTCCCACAGCAGAAGAGCCAGGATTGAAAGCTGGTGCTGGACCTGTTCAGCACACAATGCCTTTTACATTGGTGCATTCATCGTTGCTTTCACTGCTCACTTTCATACAGGAAAAGCATTTGAATGGAATCAGTCCAGAGGCTGCTCTCTGCTGCGCAGCAACACAGTCAGCACAGAATGAACAGTAGCATCTGCTCACACGGCAGAAGGAGCAGCAGGGAAAGCTAGTGCTCTGCTTCTTCAGCACACAAGCAGCTTTGCAACGGGGTCACCATCATTGCAGTCTCTCCTCGGTTTCATACCTAAAAGTCCATTTGAATCCAAATTCTCAGGTGGTGTCTCTCAGCTGCCCAGCAGCACAGTGAGTACAGCACGAACGTTTGGCCTCTGCTCCCACAGCAGAAGAGCCAGGATTGAAAGCTGGTGCTGGACCTGTTCAGCACACAATCCCCTTTACATTGGTGCCTCCATCGTTGCTTTCACTGCTCACTTTCATACAGGAAAAGCATTTGAATGGAATCAGTCCAGAGCCTGCTCTCTGCTGCGCAGGAACACAGTCAGCACAGAATGAACAGTGGCATCTGCTCACACGGCAGAAGGACCAGCAGGGAAAGCTAGTGTTCTGCTTCTTCAGCACACAAGCAGCTTTGCAACGGGGTCACCATCATTGCAGTCTCTCCTCGGTTTCATACCTAAAAGTCCATTTTAATCCAAATTCTCAAGCGGTCTCAGCTGCCCAGCAGCACAGTGATTACTGCACGAACGTTTGGCATCTGCTCCCACAGCAGAAGAGCAAGGATTGAAAGCTGGTGCTGGACCTGTTCAGCACACAATCCCCTTTACATTGGTGCCTCCATCGTTGCTTTCACTGCTCACATTCATACAGGAAAAGCATTTGAATGGAATCAGTCCAGAGGCTGCTCTCTGCTGCGCAGCAACACAGTCAGCACAGAATGAACAGTGGCATCTGCTCACACGGCAGAAGGAGCAGCAGGGAAAGCTAGTGCTCTGCTTCTTCAACACACAAGCAGCTTTGCAACGGGGTCACCATCATTGCAGTCTCTCCTCGGTTTCATACCTAAAAGTCCATTTGAATCCGAATTCTCAGGTGGTGTCGCTTAGCTGCCCAGCAGCACAGTGAGTACAGCACGAACGTTTGGCCTCTGCTCCCACAGCAGAAGAGCCAGGATTGAAAGCTGGTGCTGGACCTGTTCAGCACACAATCCCCTTTACATTGGTGCCTCCATCGTTGCTTTCACTGCTAACACTCATACAGGAAAAGCATTTGAATAGAATCCGTACAGAGCCTGCTCCCTGCTGGCAGCAACACAGCACAGAATGAACACTGGCATCTGCTCACACGGCAGAAGGAGCAGCAGGGAAAGCTAGTGCTCTGCTTCTTCAGCACACAAGCAGCTTTGCAACGGGGTCACCATCATTGCAGTCTCTCCTCGGTTTCATACCTAAAAGTCCATTTGAATCCAAATTCTCAGGTGGTCTCTCTCAGCTGCCCAGCAGCACAGTGAGTACAGCACGAACGTTTGGCCTCTGCTCCCACAGCAGAAGAGCCAGGACTGAAAGCTGGTGCTGGACCTGTTCAGCACACAATCACCTTTACATTGGTGCCTCCATCGTTGCTTTCACTGCTCACATTCATACAGGAAAAGCATTTGAATGGAATCAGTCCAGAGGCTGCTCTCTGCTGCGCAGCAACACAGTCAGCACAGAATGAACAGTGGCATCTGCTCACACGGCAGAAGGAGCAGCAGGGAAAGCTAGTGCTCTGCTTCTTCAACACACAAGCAGCTTTGCAACGTGGTCACCATCATTGCAGTCTCTCCTCGGTTTCATACCTAAAAGTCCATTTGAATCCGAATTCTCAGGTGGTGTCGCTCAGCTGCCCAGCAGCACAGTGAGTACAGCACGAACGTTTGGCCTCTGCTCCCACAGCAGAAGAGCCAGGATTGAAAGCTGGTGCTGGACCTGTTCAGCACACAATCCCCTTTACATTGGTGCCTCCATCGTTTCTTTCACTGCTAACACTCATACAGGAAAAGCATTTGAATAGAATCCGTACAGAGCCTGCTCCCTGCTGGCAGCAACACAGCACAGAATGAACAGTGGCATCTGCTCACACGGCAGAAGGAGCAGCAGGGAAAGCTAGTGCTCTGCTTCTTCAGCACACAAGCAGCTTTGCAACGGGGTCACCATCATTGCAGTCTCTCCTCGGTTTCATACCTAAAAGTCCATTTGAATCCGAATTCTCAGGTGGTGTCGCTCAGCTGCCCAGCAGCACAGTGAGTACAGCACGAACGTTTGGCCTCTGCTCCCACAGCAGAAGAGCCAGGATTGAAAGCTGGTGCTGGACCTGTTCAGCACACAATCCCCTTTACATTGGTGCCTCCATCGTTGCTTTCACTGCTCACTTTCATACAGGAAAAGCATTTGAATGGAATCAGTCCAGAGGCTGCTCTCTGCTGCGCAGCAACACAGTCAGCACAGAATGAACAGTGGCATCTGCTCACACGGCAGAAGGAGCAGCAGGGAAAGCTAGTGCTCTGCTTCTTCAGCACACAAGCAGCTTTGCAACGGGGTCACCATCATTGCAGTCTCTCCTCGGTTTCATACCTAAAAGTCCATTTTAATCCAAATTCTCAAGCGGTCTCAGCTGCCCAGCAGCACAGTGATTACTGCACGAACGTTTGGCATCTGCTCCCACAGCAGAAGAGCAAGGATTGAAAGCTGGTGCTGGACCTGTTCAGCACACAATCCCCTTTACATTGGTGCATCCATCGTTGCTTTCACTGCTCACTTTCATACAGGAAAAGCATTTGAATGGAATCAGTCCAGAGGCTGCTCTCTGCTGCGCAGCAACACAGTCAGCACAGACGGAACAGTGGCATCTGCTCACACGGCAGAAGGAGCAGCAGGGAAAGCTAGTGCTCTGCTTCTTCAGCACACAAGCAGCTTTGCAACGGGGTCACCATCATTGCAGTCTCTCCTCGGCTTCATACCTAAAAGTCCATTTGAATCCGAATTCTCAGGGGGTGTCGCTCAGCTGCCCAGCAGCACAGTGAGTACAGCACGAACGTTTGGCCTCTGCTCCCACAACAGAAGAGCCAGGATTGAAAGCTGGTGCTGGACCTGTTCAGAACACAATCCCTTTTATATTGGTGCATTCATCGTTGCTTTCACTGCTCACTTTCATACAGGAAAAGCATTTGAATGGAATCAGTCCAGAGGCTGCTCTCTGCTGCGCAGCAACACAGTCAGCACAGAATGAACAGTGGCATCTGCTCACACGGCAGAAGGAGCAGCAGAGAAAGATAGTGCTCTGCTTCTTCAGCACACAAGCAGCTTTGCAACGGGGTCACCATCATTGCAGTCTCTCCTCGGTTTCATACCTAAAAGTCCATTTGAATCCAAATTCTCAGGTGGTGTCTCTCAGCTGCCCAGCAGCACAGTGAGTACAGCACGAACGTTTGGCCTCTGCTCCCACAGCAGAAGAGCCAGGACTGAAAGCTGGTGCTGGACCTGTTCAGCACACAATCACCTTTACATTGGTGCCTCCATCGTTGCTTTCACTGCTCACATTCATACAGGAAAAGCATTTGAATGGAATCAGTCCAGAGGCTGCTCTCTGCTGCGCAGCAACACAGTCAGCACAGAATGAACAGTGGCATCTGCTCACACGGCAGAAGGAGCAGCAGGGAAAGCTAGTGCTCTGCTTCTTCAACACACAAGCAGCTTTGCAACGGGGTCACCATCATTGCAGTCTCTCCTCGGTTTCATACCTAAAAGTCCATTTGAATCCGAATTCTCAGGTGGTGTCGCTCAGCTGCCCAGCAGCACAGTGAGTACAGCACGAACGTTTGGCCTCTGCTCCCACAGCAGAAGAGCCAGGATTGAAAGCTGGTGCTGGACCTGTTCAGCACACAATCCCCTTTACATTGGTGCCTCCATCGTTGCTTTCACTGCTCACTTTCATACAGGAAAAGCATTTGAATGGAATCAGTCCAGAGGCTGCTCTCTGCTGCGCAGCAACACAGTCAGCACAGAATGAACAGTGGCATCTGCTCACACGGCAGAAGGAGCAGCAGGGAAAGCTAGTGCTCTGCTTCTTCAGCACACAAGCAGCTTTGCAACGGGGTCACCATCATTGCAGTCTCTCCTCGGTTTCATACCTAAAAGTCCATTTTAATCCAAATTCTCAAGCGGTCTCAGCTGCCCAGCAGCACAGTGATTACTGCACGAACGTTTGGCATCTGCTCCCACAGCAGAAGAGCAAGGATTGAAAGCTGGTGCTGGACCTGTTCAGCACACAATCCCCTTTACATTGGTGCATCCATCGTTGCTTTCACTGCTCACTTTCATACAGGAAAAGCATTTGAATGGAATCAGTCCAGAGGCTGCTCTCTGCTGCGCAGCAACACAGTCAGCACAGACGGAACAGTGGCATCTGCTCACACGGCAGAAGGAGCAGCAGGGAAAGCTAGTGCTCTGCTTCTTCAGCACACAAGCAGCTTTGCAACGGGGTCACCATCATTGCAGTCTCTCCTCGGCTTCATACCTAAAAGTCCATTTGAATCCGAATTCTCAGGGGGTGTCGCTCAGCTGCCCAGCAGCACAGTGAGTACAGCACGAACGTTTGGCCTCTGCTCCCACAACAGAAGAGCCAGGATTGAAAGCTGGTGCTGGACCTGTTCAGAACACAATCCCTTTTATATTGGTGCATTCATCGTTGCTTTCACTGCTCACTTTCATACAGGAAAAGCATTTGAATGGAATCAGTCCAGAGGCTGCTCTCTGCTGCGCAGCAACACAGTCAGCACAGAATGAACAGTGGCATCTGCTCACACGGCAGAAGGAGCAGCAGAGAAAGATAGTGCTCTGCTTCTTCAGCACACAAGCAGCTTTGCAACGGGGTCACCATCATTGCAGTCTCTCCTCGGTTTCATACCTAAAAGTCCATTTGAATCCAAATTCTCAGGTGGTGTCTCTCAGCTGCCCAGCAGCACAGTGAGTACAGCACGAACGTTTGGCCTCTGCTCCCACAGCAGAAGAGCCAGGACTGAAAGCTGGTGCTGGACCTGTTCAGCACACAATCACCTTTACATTGGTGCCTCCATCGTTGCTTTCACTGCTCACATTCATACAGGAAAAGCATTTGAATGGAATCAGTCCAGAGGCTGCTCTCTGCTGCGCAGCAACACAGTCAGCACAGAATGAACAGTGGCATCTGCTCACACGGCAGAAGGAGCAGCAGGGAAAGCTAGTGCTCTGCTTCTTCAACACACAAGCAGCTTTGCAACGGGGTCACCATCATTGCAGTCTCTCCTCGGTTTCATACCTAAAAGTCCATTTGAATCCGAATTCTCAGGTGGTGTCGCTCAGCTGCCCAGCAGCACAGTGAGTACAGCACGAACGTTTGGCCTCTGCTCCCACAGCAGAAGAGCCAGGATTGAAAGCTGGTGCTGGACCTGTTCAGCACACAATCCCCTTTACATTGGTGCCTCCATCGTTGCTTTCACTGCTAACACTCATACAGGAAAAGCATTTGAATAGAATCCGTACAGAGCCTGCTCCCTGCTGGCAGCAACACAGCACAGAATGAACAGTGGCATCTGCTCACACGGCAGAAGGAGCAGCAGGGAAAGCTAGTGCTCTGCTTCTTCAGCACACAAGCAGCTTTGCAACGGGGTCACCATCATTGCAGTCTCTCCTCGGTTTCATACCTAAAAGTCCATTTGAATCCAAATTCTCAGGTGGTCTCTCTCAGCTGCCCAGCAGCACAGTGAGTACAGCACGAACGTTTGGCCTCTGCTCCCACAGCAGAAGAGCCAGGACTGAAAGCTGGTGCTGGACCTGTTCAGCACACAATCACCTTTACATTGGTGCCTCCATCGTTGCTTTCACTGCTCACATTCATACAGGAAAAGCATTTGAATGGAATCAGTCCAGAGGCTGCTCTCTGCTGCGCAGCAACACAGTCAGCACAGAATGAACAGTGGCATCTGCTCACACGGCAGAAGGAGCAGCAGGGAAAGCTAGTGCTCTGCTTCTTCAACACACAAGCAGCTTTGCAACGTGGTCACCATCATTGCAGTCTCTCCTCGGTTTCATACCTAAAAGTCCATTTGAATCCGAATTCTCAGGTGGTGTCGCTCAGCTGCCCAGCAGCACAGTGAGTACAGCACGAACGTTTGGCCTCTGCTCCCACAGCAGAAGAGCCAGGATTGAAAGCTGGTGCTGGACCTGTTCAGCACACAATCCCCTTTACATTGGTGCCTCCATCGTTTCTTTCACTGCTAACACTCATACAGGAAAAGCATTTGAATAGAATCCGTACAGAGCCTGCTCCCTGCTGGCAGCAACACAGCACAGAATGAACAGTGGCATCTGCTCACACGGCAGAAGGAGCAGCAGGGAAAGCTAGTGCTCTGCTTCTTCAGCACACAAGCAGCTTTGCAACGGGGTCACCATCATTGCAGTCTCTCCTCGGTTTCATACCTAAAAGTCCATTTGAATCCGAATTCTCAGGTGGTGTCGCTCAGCTGCCCAGCAGCACAGTGAGTACAGCACGAACGTTTGGCCTCTGCTCCCACAGCAGAAGAGCCAGGATTGAAAGCTGGTGCTGGACCTGTTCAGCACACAATGCCTTTTACATTGGTGCATTCATCGTTGCTTTCACTGCTTACTTTCATACAGGAAAAGCATTTGAATGGAATCAGTCCAGAGGCTGCTCTCTGCTGCGCAGCAACACAGTCAGCACAGAATGAACAGTAGCATCTGCTCACACGGCAGAAGGAGCAGCAGGGAAAGCTAGTGCTCTGCTTCTTCAGCACACAAGCAGCTTTGCAACGGGGTCACCATCATTGCAGTCTCTCCTCGGTTTCATACCTAAAAGTCCATTTGAGTCCAAATTCTCAGGTGGTGTCTCTCAGCTGCCCAGCAGCACAGTGAGTACAGCACGAACGTTTGGCCTCTGCTCCCACAGCAGAAGAGCCAGGATTGAAAGCTGGTGCTGGACCTGTTCAGCACACAATCCCCTTTACATTGGTGCCTCCATCGTTGCTTTCACTGCTCACTTTCATACAGGAAAAGCATTTGAATGGAATCAGTCCAGAGCCTGCTCTCTGCTGCGCAGGAACACAGTCAGCACAGAATGAACAGTGGCATCTGCTCACACGGCAGAAGGAGCAGCAGGGAAAGCTAATGTTCTGCTTCTTCAGCACACAAGCAGCTTTGCAACGGGGTCACCATCATTGCAGTCTCTCCTCGGTTTCATACCTAAAAGTCCATTTGAATGCAAATTCTCAAGCGGTCTCAGCTGCCCAGCAGCACAGTGATTACTGCACGAACGTTTGGCATCTGCTCCCACAGCAGAAGAGCAAGGATTGAAAGCTGGTGCTGGACCTGTTCAGCACACAATCCCCTTTACATTGGTGCATCCATCGTTGCTTTCACTGCTCACTTTCATACAGGAAAAGCATTTGAATGGAATCAGTCCAGAGGCTGCTCTCTGCTGCGCAGCAACACAGTCAGCACAGACGGAACAGTGGCATCTGCTCACACGGCAGAAGGAGCAGCAGGGAAAGCTAGTGCTCTGCTTCTTCAGCACACAAGCAGCTTTGCAACGGGGTCACCATCATTGCAGTCTCTCCTCGGCTTCATACCTAAAAGTCCATTTGAATCCGAATTCTCAGGTGGTGTCGCTCAGCTGCCCAGCAGCACAGTGAGTACAGCACGAACGTTTGGCCTCTGCTCCCACAACAGAAGAGCCAGGATTGAAAGCTGGTGCTGGACCTGTTCAGAACACAATCCCTTTTATATTGGTGCATTCATCGTTGCTTTCACTGCTCACTTTCATACAGGAAAAGCATTTGAATGGAATCAGTCCAGAGGCTGCTCTCTGCTGCGCAGCAACACAGTCAGCACAGAATGAACAGTGGCATCTGCTCACACGGCAGAAGGAGCAGCAGAGAAAGCTAGTGCTCTGCTTCTTCAGCACACAAGCAGCTTTGCAACGGGGTCACCATCATTGCAGTCTCTCCTCGGTTTCATACCTAAAAGTCCATTTGAATCCAAATTCTCAGGTGGTGTCTCTCAGCTGCCCAGCAGCACAGTGAGTACAGCACGAACGTTTGGCCTCTGCTCCCACAGCAGAAGAGCCAGGACTGAAAGCTGGTGCTGGACCTGTTCAGCACACAATCACCTTTACATTGGTGCCTCCATCGTTGCTTTCACTGCTCACATTCATACAGGAAAAGCATTTGAATGGAATCAGTCCAGAGGCTGCTCTCTGCTGCGCAGCAACACAGTCAGCACAGAATGAACAGTGGCATCTGCTCACACGGCAGAAGGAGCAGCAGGGAAAGCTAGTGCTCTGCTTCTTCAACACACAAGCAGCTTTGCAACGGGGTCACCATCATTGCAGTCTCTCCTCGGTTTCATACCTAAAAGTCCATTTGAATCCGAATTCTCAGGTGGTGTCGCTCAGCTGCCCAGCAGCACAGTGAGTACAGCACGAACGTTTGGCCTCTGCTCCCACAGCAGAAGAGACAGGATTGAAAGCTGGTGCTGGACCTGTTCAGCACACAATCCCCTTTACATTGGTGCCTCCATCGTTGCTTTCACTGCTAACACTCATACAGGAAAAGCATTTGAATAGAATCCGTACAGAGCCTGCTCCCTGCTGGCAGCAACACAGCACAGAATGAACACTGGCATCTGCTCACACGGCAGAAGGAGCAGCAGGGAAAGCTAGTGCTCTGCTTCTTCAGCACACAAGCAGCTTTGCAACGGGGTCACCATCATTGCAGTCTCTCCTCGGTTTCATACCTAAAGTCCATTTGAATCCAAATTCTCAGGTGGTCTCTCTCAGCTGCCCAGCAGCACAGTTAGTACAGCACGAACGTTTGGCCTCTGCTCCCACAGCAGAAGAGCCAGGATTGAAAGCTGGTGCTGGACCTGTTCAGCACACAATCCCTTTTACATTGGTGCATTCATCGTTGCTTTCACTGCTCACTTTCATACAGGAAAAGCATTTGAATGGAATCAGTCCAGAGGCTGCTCTCTGCTGCGCAGCAACACAGTCAGCACAGAATGAACAGTAGCATCTGCTCACACGGCAGAAGGAGCAGCAGGGAAAGCTAGTGCTCTGCTTCTTCAGCACACAAGCAGCTTTGCAACGGGGTCACCATCATTGCAGTCTCTCCTCGGCTTCATACCTAAAAGTCCATTTGAATCCGAATTCTCAGGTGGTGTCGCTCAGCTGCCCAGCAGCACAGTGAGTACAGCACGAACATTTGGCCTCTGCTCCCACAACAGAAGAGCCAGGATTGAAAGCTGGTGCTGGACCTGTTCAGCACACAATCCCCTTTACATTGGTGCCTCCATCCTTGCTTTCACTGCTAACACTCATACAGGAAAAGCATTT
>NW_026893518.1:0-46074 GCF_033815535.1 Pezoporus flaviventris | reverse complement strand
TTCACTGGGACTATTTTAGGGGCTGAGCTTTGTTATTAAAGACAAGGGTGTCCGGTAAATGGGGCTGTGCCTGAACTTGAGTGCTTGAAGAAGAACAGGAGGAGGAGGAGGAGGAAGGCCAGCAGGGGGTCCCCATGAGCAGAACCTCCCTATAAGAGGAGGAGATCCAGCCTGGGGATGGTTGGGTCCCTATGAGCAGGAGGAGGAGGAGAAGAAGAACCGTGGTCAGTAGAAAGAAGAGGAGGGAGCAGGGCTTGGAGGTCCTAGGAGCAGGAGGAGGAGCCAGCTTTAGGGCTCCCATGGGCAGAAACAGGAGGGAAGCCTCAGCCCGGATGATTTGGGGTCCTATGAGCAGAAGAGGAGGAAAAGGAGCAGGACTGAGATATGGGGCATCACACCCAAAAAATCCGCTTAATACTGATACGTGGATAGCCTCCACAGCTCATTAGTTGTAAAGCAGGTATGCTTTATTCAGCGCTGAGGCGCATGGGGATTGCTCCTCCGTAGCATGCGCACCTTTCCTTTGCCGCTCGGTTCATTTATATTACACGTAATGATGACCTAAACATGAGATTGCTTCACGCCTCATACATATGCAAAACCTATTCCCGTCTAGGATTATAATTAGCTTCCACGCATTCGTTCCCATTGGTGCGCTTGCTCAGTGCCTCCTGGTGGTGGTTGATATGGGGGTCGTGAGGATGAAGGCTTGTAGTTCCTCTTCATCACCGCGAGTAACCTCTTGCTTTCACGCGGACTCAATGGGGTTTTGGCTCCCGTCCACACCTCAGGTTCGATGCAAGTTTTATGTCTCTTAAAGCAGGAACTTGTCCAGCTTGCAAACGTTGTTCCTCCTGGGTGTCTTTTGTTCCTTTTCTTTCTCTGGATGCTCTTTGAACGTCTTCAGTGTTAAGCTATGAATCTGACCTGCTACAGTTCTGCCTGGCGGGTGTAACTCCTCCAATTCTGCTTCACCAAGCAGGCACAACGTTAACCTTTTATTCCCGCTATCAGTATATAGCCCCATCATTGAGGCCATATCCCATATTAAACTCATGAGAACAGATACTACACCCGATCTTACCTAAAAGGCCGACAAACAAACGCAAACCCTCCGCTGCACCCGACTGGGAGCGGGCCCGCACTCACTCACATCACGGTCACCCTTCTCCGCCCTCCCCCTCCGTTCTTCTCCCATCCCAACGCTCTTCCCCACCGTTCATCCCGGTTTCCCGTGCCTTGATTCCCGGATCACCCCCGCTCCAACCCAACGTTGAAGCCTCCCGGCGTCCCCTGCGCTCCAACGGGTTTCTAATTTGCATAACCACGCCCCTTTGTTGCCGAGTCTGTCATGGCCGCGTAACGAACGGCAAATGGCACCGCCCACTCCCTCACCTGCACTTCCGGCAGCGCTGATTGGCTGTGACCGCCTAGGAGGGGGCGGGATTTCCGCTCCGGGGCCTAAACCTTACTTCCGGTAGGGGCGGGAGTGGCGGGCGCGGCGCCGCCGCTACCGGACGGTGCGAATCGGGGGGAGGTAGGGGGGAACTATCGCGATCAACGATTGCGATAAACGATCGCGATAAACGATCGCGATCCCAGTTCGGGAACGTTGGGGGGGGGGTTTCCCGGTGAAGGGAAGCGGAGGGGGGGCGGGTGGGGAGCCGCGATCCGGTCCCCATCGGTGCTGTCTTTGCCTCCCCCTCCTCTCCTCAGGCCGCCATGAGCCTGCAATGGACGGCGGTCGCCACCTTTCTCTATGCCGAGGTCTTCCTCGTCCTCCTGCTCTGCATCCCCTTCGTGTCCGCGGCCAGGTAGGGCTGGAGTTTGGGGGGGGGATCCCCGGGGTCTATAGGGGGTAATGGGGGGTGATGGGGGGGTGTCTCGGCTCCCATCCCCTCCCCGTTGTCCCCCCCCTCCACCTTTAGATGGCAGAAGATCTTCAAGTCGCGCCTGGTGGGGCTGGCCGTGGCGTACGGCAACACCGTCTTCATCGTCCTCATCGTCATCCTCGTCCTCCTGCTCTTAGGTGTGTGCAGGGTAATATGGCGGGGGTGCTGCCCATACACCCCTTGTATTGACACCCCACACCCCCCTTGTTTTCCCTATAGATGCCTATCGGGAGACCCATAAGTACGACGTGACGGACCGGGAGGCCCTGCGGAGCAGCCCCGGCGCCCTGGAGCACTTCCACATGAAGCTCTTCCGCGCTCAGCGCAACCTTTACCTGGCCGGGTTCGCGCTCCTGCTCTCGTTGTGAGTGATGGAAATGGGGGGGGGGAATGTGGGGATTTAGGGGTGCTGAAGGGGGGGGTCCAGGGCTGTGCTCACCCTCCCTTTATCCCGCAGCCTCCTCCGCCGCCTCGTCACCCTCATCTCGCAGCAGGCCCTGTTGGGTGCCTCCAGCGAGGCCTTCCGCAAGCAGGCCGAGGGGGCCAGCCAGGCCGCCCGGCGTTACATGGAGGACAACGATGCCCTACGGAAGGTACCAAGAACAGGGTATGGGGGGGGGGGGGGGAGGGATGGACACCCCCACACTCACCCCAAGGCTTGGACCCAAGCCTGGTGTCCCCTTCCCCAGCAGCTACAGGAGGCGGGGGGCGATGGGGGTGGTTCCTCCCCTACCCAAGATGAGAATGAGACGCTCAAGGCCAAGGTGGAGAAGCTGAAGGAGGAGCTGGCAGCCAGCAAGCGCAGTAAGGGCGTGGGATGGGGGTAAAAGGGGGGGGGGTATAGGGGTTTGGGGGTGACCCTAACGCCCCCCCCCCCCCTTTTATCCCCCCTCCATAAGCCCTGGAGAAGGCAGAGAACGAGGTCCAAGCCATGAGGCGCCAGGCAGAGGGGCTGACCCGGGAATACGACCGCTTGCTGGACCAACACGCACGCCTGCAGGTATGGGGGCCCCTGACACCCCCTTACCCCCCTGACACCCCCTTGGCCCCCCACATTAACCTCCTAAACCACCCCATTAGGCAGCCCATGATGGCCCTCGGGACAAAAAGGAGGAGTGAATGGACCAGGCACGCACCCCAAGACCTGGGGCAGGACTCAAAGGTGTTTCCAGGGACACCCCCCCCCCCCCCATATATGGGACCCTGCTGCTGTAGTGGGGGGGCAGGAAGGGGTTTGAGCCCCATTTCAATGGGTTCTGAGCACCCCCCACCATATCCTTTCCACGGGGGTCCCCTGGGTGTGGGCAATGGGACCCCCTCACACAGCTTCTGCTTCAATAAACCCATGGGATCAGGTTAGGGTCGTGTCCGTCCCACAGCTCTTTGGGGGCCCCAAAACAGAGCCCGCTGAGGCTTCACCCCCTTTATTGGCACCGTGCACAGGCAGTGGGTGTGGGGCACACTATGGGGCAGGATGCCCGTCCATCAGTCTGTCTTTCACCTGTGCCCCATGGTGCCGCGGGAGCCATGGGGCAGTCTGTCCATCTGCGAGGCTGTGGGGCTGTCATCCTGTGGGGCACAGGCCCCTGTGTGTGGGGCAGACCCATCTGTTCCTCCGTGGGGCACACCACAGGCTATGGGGCGCGATGGAGCGCCCGGGCCTGGCCCCGCAGTGCCTCAAACTCCTTCTGCACAAAGTCTGTCAGCGCTTTCCTTATCTCCACCTGTGGGGCAGAGGGAACAGGCCCCATAGAACTCATGGGGCTGGGCCACAGAGCTGTGGGGATACCCCATAGCAGCCCCACATCTTCTATAGGGCATCCCCCCAGGTACTCACCGTTGAGGTGCCCTCAGCCCGGAGCCGCTCCAGGAGAGGCCGGACGCTGAACGGTCGCCCCACAACCACTGTGATCCGCTATGGGGCAGAGTCAGTGTGTCAGTACCCCACGCCCTGCCCCACAGCTCAACCTGTGGCACCCCCCCCAACACTCTGCCCCATAGCATCACCCCCACCCCCCCAGCTCACTCACCTGCCCCACACGGGGCACGTAGGGGCGGGTGTTGGGGAGGACGTCGTTCATGCCTGGCATGGGGTCAGCAGCTGCCTGCGTGGCCGAGCACCAGGACAGGCCCCACAGCGGGAGCCGGCCCCACAGCGGGAGCCAGCCCCACATCGCCCTGCCCACAGCCCCACAACCCTCTCCACTCCCGTTCCTCCTGCCCCACATTACAACCCCCCCCCCCCCCCCCCCCCAAGCCCTGCTCACCCCCATGCCACAGGGCAGGACGACGGGGTCGAGGCGGCACTCAGCCAGGAGACGCCCGATGCCTATGGGGGGGCAAAGGGTGGCTCTGTGGGGCTGGGCAGCGTTTGTGGGGGCAGAAAAGGGGCAATGGGGAGGGTGTTGTGGGGGTAATGAGGGCCAAGAAGCATTTGAGGGTGTTGTGAGGCAGAGGGAAGTGTTTGTGGCGCACAGTTGTGGGGCAGACGGGGTGGTTGTGGGGCAGAAGGGGCCGGATGTGGGGCATAGTTGTGGGGCAGAGGTGGCTGGATATGGGACACAGTTGTGGGGCAGATGAGGGGTTGTGAAGCAGAAGGGGCTGGATGTGGGGCACAGTTGTGGGGCAGAGGCAGCTGGATGTGAGACACAGTTGTGGGGCAGATGAGGGGTTGTGGAGCAGAAGGGGCTGGATGTGGGCCACAGCTGTGGGGCAGACGGGGGGCTTGTGGGCTCACCCCACTTGAAGCGCACGAACTCCTGCCCCATGTTCACTTTGCCTGTGGGAGAACAGGAAGCCATAGGGGGGGTGGGGGGCAGCACAGGCGACCCCCCCCAGTCCCACCCCACCCTCCAGCCCCATTGCTCTCCCCCCATCGCCGGTACCTTCGGGGAAGACGTGCACCCAGTCCCCCTGGTTGAGCTTGTCCAGGATGAAATCCATCCCTCGCTGGTACACGCCGTCCCCTGCATGCACCCATGTAATGCACTGGGGACCCTCCCATAGGAGCCCCCCATAGGACCCCCCTGATAAAACCCCCCATATAGGAAATCCCCCCATAGGACCCCACATAGAATCCCCCTCCATAGGACTTCCCCCCCAATAGAACTCACCCATAGAACCCCTCCAACCCAGCCCAGTCTAAACTGGGACAACCCCCATGCCCCCAGTCCCTAACCATAACCCTACCCCCCCATAGAACCAACCCCATAGAACCCCCCATGTCCCAGTATAACTTGGGGCAACCCCAGTGCTCCCCAGTCTCTAACCCTAACCCCCCATAGAACCCCCCCCAGAAAACATCCCCATCACCCCCCCCATAGAACCGCCCCAACCCAGTCCAGTATAAACTGGGACAACCCCAGTGCCCCCCAGTCCCTAACCATAACCCTACCCCCCATAGAACCCCCCATGTCCCCATATAACTTGGGACAACCCCAGTGCTCCCCAGTCTCTAACCCTAACCCCACACAGAACCCCCCCGGAGGACCCCCCCATAGAACCCCTCCAACCCAGCCCAGTCTAAACTGGAACAACCCCCATGCCCCCCAGTCCCTAACTTTAACCCTAACGCCCCCACAGAACTCCCCCCCCAATAAACTCACGCCCGATAGAACCGCCCCCAACCCAGCCCAGTATAACTTTGGACAACCCCAGTGCTCCCCAGTCTCTAACCCTACCCCCCATAGAACCCCCCCAAAGGACCCCCCCCATAGAACCGCCCCAACCCAGCCCAGTATAAACTGGGACAACCCCAGTGCCCCCAGTCCCTTAACCCTAACCCTACCCCCCCATAGAACCCCCCCCATGTCCCAGTATAACTTGAGACAACCCCAGTGTCCCCCAGTCTCTAACCCTACCCCCCCCATAGAACTTCCCCCCAGAGAACCCCCCCATACCCCCCCCCCCAGAAACTCCCTAACCCAGCCCAGTATAAACTGGGACAACCCCAGTGCCCTCCAGTCTCTAACCCTAAACCCCCACCCCCCCCCATAGCACCCCCCCAGTGCCCCCCGGTCTCACCCCTGCACACGGGGACGCAGCGGCCGAGGCTGAAGAAGAGCGAATGCAGCTCCCGGGTGAAGCAGATGTCAGCGGCTGTGGGGGTCCTGGGGGGGGGGAGGTGGGGTGAATTTGGGGGGGGGGAGGTGTCAGGGAGCCCCCAAACCTTCCCACCACCCCCCCCTCACCAGCGCATCTTGTGCAGGCTCCAAATGTGGCGCAGCTTCAGGGAACCTGGGCCAAGGGACAAAGGGGGGATTACCGGGGGGAGACGGATGGGGACAGACCCCATAGAGAGCCATAGGGACCCCCATAGACAAACAGAGACCCATAGAGAGATACATGGAGACTCCCCCTCCCCCCCGGCCAGAAAATCCCATAGATGACCCCCCCCCCCCCCGGACCAGCCTTCAGACCAGGGACCCCCATAGAGACCCCCCAGCCCTACCCCCCAACCAGGGACCCTATTGAGACCCCTCAGAGAGCCCCATAGAGAACCCCCAGGTCCCCTCCTTAGGCCCAAGAACCCTATAGAGATCCCCCAGCTTCCCCCTCAAACCAGGGACCCCCTATTGAGACCCCCAGCCCCCCCACCTTAATCTCGAGACCCCCATAGAAACCTCCAGCCCCCCCCCCTCAGGCCAGAGACCCCCATAGAGACCCCCCAGGGCACCCCCACAAATGAGGGATGCTCTTTGAGACCCCAGGCCCCCCATAAGGCCAGAGAGCCCCAGAGACCCCCATAGACACCCCCCCCGGACACACCCCCAATAGGCCAGAGACCCCCCAGCCCCCCCCCCAAACCAGCAACCCCCACAGAAACCCCCATAGAAACCCCCCCAGTCCCCTCCATAGAAACTCCCCAGTCCCGCCATAGAGACCCCCATAGAAATCCCCAGTCTCCCCCTAGAGACCCCCCATATAGAAACCCCCAGTCCCCCCATAGAGACCCCTAATTCCCCCCATAGAAACCCCCCAGTCCCCCCCATAGAGCCCCCCATAGAAGCCCCCCAGTGTCCTGCATAGAGACCGCCCAGCACCCCCCAATAGAGACCCTCATGGAAACCCCCCAGTCCCCCTACAAAGACCCCATAGAAACCCCCCAGTCCCCCCATAAAGATCCCCATAGAAACCCCCCAGTCCCCCCATAGAGACCCCCATAGAAACCCCCCAGTTCCCCCATAAAGACCCCCATAGAAACCCCCCAGTTCCCCCATAGAGACCACCATAGAAACCCCCCAGTCCCCCCATAAAGACCCCCATAGAAACCCCCCAGTCCCCCACAGAGACCCCTATAGAAACCCCCCATAAAGACCCCCATAGACCCCCCCCCCCTTCCCCCCAGGCCGTACCCCACAGGTGGGGGTCGTCCATGCAGGACTGGTGATTGGAGAGGGTGAGCAGGGGGGTGAGGGGCCCGCGCCGCTCCACGAGCTCGTGCAGCACCTCCGCGTTGTGCACGCGCAACCGGTTCAGGTACCCTGGGGGGGGGGAGGCTCACGGTGACCCCCGTGAACCCCCTTCCCACCCCCCCCACTCCGCTCCGCCGCGGCCTACACCCGGCACTCACGGGTCCAGACGCAGCTGTAGGTGCCAACAAGGCCGGTAACGATGCGGCTGGCAACGGCCCAGGGCAGCGGCTGCCCCGCGGGGAACGGCCAGCTCACGGCCAGCGGCATGCTGCCATTGCGGGGCACCGGGGGAGGGGGGGGCGGGGAGGGGGTCACGGAGGGACCGGGACCGAGACCGGGACCCGGACCGGGCCTCCACTGCCCGCCCCACACATCCCCCTGGCGTAAAGCGCGCCGCCGAGCGTCGCAAAACGTCGCGCAGCGAGTCTGCCCCTCTGCCGTCAAGCGAGCCCGGTTCGCCGCAAGGTAGATGGGTGCCGTCAAGTGAGCCCGGTTCGTTACACGGCGGATGGGTGCCGCCGAGGCGCAGCGTGATGTCGCAAACGTCGCGCAACGAGTCTGCCCCTCTGCCGTCAAGCGAGCCCGGTTCGCTACACGGTGGATGGGTGCCTCTGAGCGTCGCAAACGTCGCGCAGCGAGTCTGCCCTTCTGCCGTCAAGCGAGCCCGGTTCGCCGACGGCGGGTGCCGCCGAGCACCGCATGATGTCGCAAACGTCGCGCAACGAGTCTGCCCCTCTGCCGTCAAGCGAGCCCGGATGGCTGCACAGCGGATGGGTGCCGTCAACCGAGCCCGGTTCGCTACGCGGTGGATGGGTGCCGCCGAGCGCCGCGTGATGTCGCAAACGTGGCAAACGTCGCGCAGCGAGTCTGCCCTTCTGTCGCCAAGCGAGCCCGGTTCGCCACACGGTGGATGGGTGCCGTCAAGCGAGCCCGGATCGCTGCACGGCGGATGGGTGCCGCCAAGCGCCGCGTGATGTCGCAAAGCCGGCGAGGCGGGGGGGGCTGTAACGTCATTAAGAGCCGGGCAATGTCGCGCCATAAGAGTCAACAAGCCCCGCCCCCTCCGCGCTCTCAGCCAATCCCCACTCTCGCCACGCCCCTCCTAGCAGGGGCACGGCCCCTCCCACCACCGTCACCACGGCAACACCCGGCGCCATTTTTGACGTGAGGCGGCGGCCGCCATTTTGGAGGGGCGGAGACCGAGGCCGGACCCGGCCCCCGGTGGCTCCGCCCCGGCCCCCGGTGGCTCCGCCCCGGCCCGGCCCTACGGGGACCCGGCGGCGGGAGGCGGAGGTGGAGCGGGACGGGAAGGTACCGGCGTTCGGGCCCGGCAGGACCCGCTCCCCCCCCCACCCCGGTCCTCCCGGTCCGGGCCTAGGCCTCACCCCGCTCCCCTCCTTTAGGGCCCCTGCGGGGCGGCCGCCGCCGCCGCCATGGCCGCTGTGTGGCAGCAAGTGCTCGCCGTGGATGCGAGGTGAGCTCCGGAGGGGGGGAAGCCCTGATGGCTGCGCCCTGTCAAGGCCCTGGGTCCGTGCCACGGAGGATCCCAGTTGCCCCAGTGGGGTTGGGGGAGTGGGGGGGGGACACAACGACACAGGAGCCGGTAGCGGGGTCTCGGTGTCCGCAGGTACGCGGCCTACCGCACCCCGCGCTGGCCGCAGTTCCGGACCCAGTACGTGCGGCGCCGGAGCCAGTTACTGCGGGAGCAAGCGCAGGGGGGAGCCTTGGAAGGGAGCACCCGGCGCTGGTACCTGCGGGTGCGCACCCGACTCCTGGCCCAGCGCTACGGGGCCCTGTCCGAGCAGAGCAGCTGCCGGGCCCACAGCAGCAGCGCCCTACGGGCCAGCCGCACCACGCTGGACCGCATGGAGGTACGGATGGGGATGGGGATGGGAATGGGGGGGGGGGGGCCGGCGTCGCTTCGAGGGGCTGCAGAACCCCATGGGGGGTGGCATCAACCACAGAACAGAGCCCCCCCGCCTGCCCCTTCTGCTCTGGTGATACCTCGCTTGCAGCACTGCAGTGCTGGTGGCGGCGTCAGGATGTGGAGCGAGGCCAGAGGAGGGCACGAGGATGAGCAGGGCCTGGAGCAGCTCCCATAGGAGCCAGGCTGAGGACATTGGGGCTGCAGGAGAGAAGCTGCGAGGAGAGCTCAGAGGCTTAAGGGGGCTGCAAGGATGCTGGGGAGGGGCCTGCATCAGGGACTTGATAGGACAAGGGGTGATGGGGTCAGACTGGGACAGGGGAGATTTAGATTGGATTTAAGGAAGCTCTTCCCTGTGAGGGTGCTGAGGCGCTGGCACAGGGTGCCCAGAGAAGCTGTGGCTGCCCCATCTGTGGCAGTGTCCAAGGACACAGGGGCTTGGAGCAAGCTGCTCCAGTGGAAGGGATCGCTGCCAGTGGCAGGGGTTGGAGCTGGATGAGATTTAAGGTCCTTTCCACCCCAACCCAGTCTGATTCTATGAAGCTCAGGGCTGCAGAACGTGTTGGGGGGGGGTGAGGCCTCCCCGCCTTTGGGTTGGGATCCTTCTGGCTCAGTTGCTCCCCACAACTCTTTCCTCTCCCCCAGGACTTTGAGGACGACCCACGCGTGGCACGAGGACACCGGCGCTCCCTCAGCCGCGGCTCCCACCCTGGGGTGCCCCGCGGGGCCCCCGACGAGCGGTGAGCACCTCTGGGTCCTTGTGTGCGTATGTGTATGGCGGGGGGGGGGTGTATTTGGGTGCTGAGTCCCAGCCACATCTCTCCACAGCCCCCCCGGCGTGGTGCCCACCCCCCTGGCAGAAGCGAGCCGTGCCATGGCCGGGGACACCACCCTGAGTGAGAACTACGCCTTCGCCGGTGTCTACCACGTCTTCGACCAGCACACGGACAGCGCCGGTAACCGGGAGGGCACTGGGAAAAGGGGGGGTGTGGGGTGTGTTGGCTGTAGGGCACCCCAAACACTGACGACCATCGCGGTTGGGCAGTGCCAAAGGTGCAGTTCGCCCACGACGACCGGCACTTGCTGGCGTGCTGCTCGCTGGACGGCACCATCTCCGTGTGCCGCTTGGCGCCGGGGCCGCCGGCCGTGCTGCAGGTGCTGCGGGGTCACGGCGGCGGCGTGGCCGACTTCGCCTGGTCCCTCTCCAACGACGTCTTGGTGTCGGCTTCCTTGGATGGGACCTTGAGGCTCTGGGCTCCCGCCGACGGGCGCTGCATCCGCCGCGTGCCCGACCCCGACGGTGCTGCCTTGCTCTGCTGCGCCTTCCAGCCGCTCAACAACAACCTCACTGTGGTCAGTGGCACCCCCAGCATCTCCCCACGACCCTCCCCACATCCCACATGTCCTGGATGCAACAACCACCCCCCCCGCTCACTGACACCCTCCACACCTCATCCTGGTCCCCCACATCCCCATCCTACCCCTTCCCTCCATCCCAGCAACCCAACCCTGAGGGGCTGGGGAGGTCACATCCCCATCCCATCGGGGTGTCCCACGGCATTCCCAGGTGGGCAGCGCCCGGCACATGGTGCGGGTGGTGAACATCTCCACGGGGAAGCCGGCACGGGGCGGCGCGGGCCGATTGCCCGGGCGGGTGCTGGCGCTTTGCTTCGATGCCCCCGGCCGCATCCTTTGGGCCGGTGACGACCGCGGCTCCGTCTCCTCCTTCCTCTGTGACCCTGGCACTGGTAGGTGGGAGCCATAGGGGGTGCTGGTGGCTCTGTGGCAGCACAAGGTGCTGACCCCCACTTCGTACCCCCCCCCTTCCTCAGGGCGGCTGACGAAGGCCTCGCGCGTGGTGGTGCAAGCAGGAGGCTCCATCACGTCACTCTCTGCACGGGCCTGGGCAGTCGTGAGGCCCCTGACCCTTCGCTGCTGGTTAATGCCTGCCCTGACCGTCTGCTGCTGTTCAGGTACAGGGGGGACACCCCAAAAGGGGGGTTCATGGGGGGGGTGATGGGGTGCTGAGGGGCAGAAAGCTCACCCCCTTTTATCCCCACAGGGTAGTGGAAGAGGAGGGCTCCGGGGCGCCGGGGCTGCGGCTGCGGCGCAGCTTCCCCACGAAGCACCGGGAGCAGCCCCTGCGAAGCTGCTTCTGTCCCCTCATGTCCTTCCGGCAGGGAGCCTGTGTGGGTACGTGGCAGAGGGGGGACACAGGGCTCCACGGGAGGGTGGTTGGGGTCCTGTTTGGGGGCACTGAGGACAGGGAACATGTCCCAACATTCACCCCCCCCCCCCACCCCTTTTAACCCAGTGACGGGCAGCGAGGACGCCTGCGTTCACTTCTTCGACGTGGGGCGCACGGCGCGAGCCACCGTCAACACGCTGCAGGGCCACGGCGGCGCCGTGCTGGCCGTTGCCTTCAACTGCGACGAGAGCCTCTTGGCCTCCAGCGACGCCACCGGCACCGTCATCGTGTGGCGCCGCCAGCACGCCTGACACCAACTCCCCCCCCCCCAAAACTCATATGTGTGTGTGTGTGTGTGTGTGTGTGTGTCCCCTTCATGGCACGGCACAGACCCCCCTCTGTGTTCAACAAGCGTGTTTGCCTCGGCGCTGCCTGGCTCAGAAGAGGTACTTGCGGCAAGCGGCAGCCCCACACTTGCACTCGATACGGCCCCGGGCACGGGGCGAGCCCCCGACTGCCAGCCCGAAGTTGGAGTCCATGCGGGTGCTCTCGGCGTCCACTGGGTCCACTGTGGGTCAAAGCACAATGAAGGGGAGAAGGGGGGGGGGGGGGGGGTGTGTGTTTGGTGCCCCATAGCGCTGGGCTGAGCCGTGGGGCAGGGCTTGGGGGGCAGGAAGGGGCCGGTACCGTGCATGTTGTAGTCGAAGGTGAGCTCCTCGCCGGCGCGGATGAAGCGGGTGGCGAAGAGCGCGATGCGCGGCAGCCGCTCGTCCAGGTTCTCGATGAACACGTTGTACACCTGCAGGTTGGGGTCGCACTGCGGGGAGGCGGAGCCCCGCCCACAACCAGTGAAACCACGCCCCCCTTGCGCTGCCATTGGATAAGAGCCCCCCACACAGTGGGCGGTGCTAAAGCAAGTCCCACCCCTTGACAGCTAAAACCAGTTTTCCCCCCTGCAAGGAGGGATGCTGCTGACCAATCAGCCCCTTCCATTAAGGATGCCGTGTCCCTGCAGTAGGCGGAGCCCCGGTAAACCACGCCCCCATCCCACGAAGCCACACCCAGTTCCATAGATAAGCCAACAGGCCCCGCCCCGGCAGATAAAGCCCCTCCCACTTGCCCATATTAAACAAATTTGCCCACATTAAACCGAATTTGCCCACATTAAGCAAATTCGCCCATAATAAGCAAATTTGCCCGTATTAAGCGAATATTTCCCATATTAAGCAAATTTGCCCATATTAAGCGAATATTTCCATATTAAGCAAATTCACCCATTTAAGCGAATTTGCCCATATTAAGCAAATTCACCCATGTTAAGCGAGTTTTTCCGATATTAAGCAAATTTGCCGATATTAAGCAAATTTACCCACATTAACCGAATTTACCTATATTAAGCGAATTTACCCATATTGAGCGAATTTGCGCATATTAAGCAAATTTGGCCATATTAAGTAAATTTCGCCATATTAAGCAAATTTGGCCATATTAAGTGAATTTTCCCATATTAAGCGAATTTGCCCATATTAAGCAAATTTTTCCCATATTAAGCGAATTTGCCCATATTAACCGAATTTACCCATATTAACCGAATTTGCCCATATTTACCGAATTTGACTATATTAAGTGAATATTTCCCATATTAAGCAAATTTGGCCCATTAACCGAATTTGTCCATTATAAGCGAATTTGCCTGCATTAAGCAAATTTGCCCATATTAAGCAAATTTGCCCATATTAAGCAAATTTGCCCATATTAAGCAAATTTTTCCCATATTAAGCGAATTTGCCCATATTAACCGAATTTACCCACATTAACCGAATTTGCCCATATTTACCGAATTTGACTATATTAAGTGAATATTTCCCATATTAAGCAAATTTGGCCCATTAACCGAATTCGCCCATTATAAGCGAATTTGCCTGCATTAAGCAAATTTGGCCATATTAAGCAAATTTGGCCGTATTTAGCAAATTTGGCCATATTAAGCAAATTTGGCCATATTAACCGAATTTGTCCGTATTAAGCAAATTTGCCTGCATTAAGCAAATTTGCCTGCATTAAGCAAATTCGCCCATATTAACCAAATTCGCCCATATTAACCGAATTCACCCTTATCAAGCAAACCTCCTGCCGCCCCCGCACTCACGCTGTGATTGACGAAGTGGGAGATGTTGCCGTAGTGCGCCGCGTCCACCGTGTACACGTCCTCCACGTAATCCAGGTCGAAGAGATACGTAGCCCCTTGCCGGTCGTAAACCTGCCCCGGCGCTCCGCCTCCTCCGACGTGATGATCTGGGGCAGGACCAACGGGGTCACAGCTCTGCTCCCTCCATTAAACCCCCCCCAAAACACCCCATTTCCCCCCCCACCCCCCCCCCCCGGGTCTCTCACCTCCCCAACGTACTCCATGACGAAGCTGTTCTTGCGGATGCGCTCGAGGGTGCGCACGCCCCCATCCGCGGCCGTTGCCGGTGCGGAAGATGCAGAGGTCGTAGCGGATGCCCTTCTGCACCACGCGGTTGGGGCAGTCGGCGCCGCAGCGGCACCGCGAGTTGCACTCGTAGATGGGCAGCCCCGCTCGGATCAGCACCTGACCCGCCTCGTTGTAGGCGAACTTGTTGTGGGAAGCACCGGGACAACAACCGCCCGCCGCCTCCGCCATGCAATCCTGACACTCGCAACCCACAGCCACCGGCGTCAGGTTGACGCCGGGCCCCACCTTGTACTCGTTGATGTAAACGAAGTCCCGGGGGGGCCCGTGCAAGTCCACCTCGTTCTCCACCCTGATACGGCCCCGGTGGCTGCGGGTGCTGTTGAGGAGCTGCTCCCAACACCGCAGCGCCCGGCGCTGCTCTGCCTTTTGCATCAGGTAGGAAACAGCGCGGGCGGGCAGCCCCCGAGGACCGGGCTGCACCGGACCCCCGGGAGCACGGGCCAGGTCTTGATGGAGCTGCTTCAAGAGCCCCCGGCAACGCAGGTTCTTGCGGGGCTCCCACGAGTTGGCGGCCTCGGGGTATCCCCTCCACTTCACCAGGTAGAACTCCTCGTTCTATGGGAGGCAGGGGATTAGGGGGTGTCCTATGGGGTGTGAGGGGAAAGGAAGGGTTTAGGAAGAGGGGGGGGTTCCACTCACCCGCACGCGTTTGTAGTCGCAGAGGTACTCCACCTCGAAGTCGCCCAGGTTGCGGCGGCTGATGCCGAGCGCCCGGCACTGCAGCTGCTCCCGGCGGCACAGGTCCTGCAGCTGCGGCCATGAGGACTTGCAGCACACGGAGCACGATGGGGCTGCGGGAGAGGGGGGGGGGAAACGGGACCGCGTTAACGGAAAGAACGGAACCGACATTTACCCCCCCCCTCCCCCCCCCCGGTGGTACCGGTTCGGTTCCGTTCCCCCCCCCCCCCCCCCTCCTCCACTTATCTCCCGCCAAACGGTCGCCGCGCGCGCCGCGGGAAGAAAGCGCGCGAAGCGGCGCGCCGTTCCCGCCGCCGGTTCCCGCCACCCCGCGCGAACCTTTTAAATTTTCCGCCATTTTCCGCCGCTGCCGAAGGGATTTTTTTTTTTTTTTTCCTCTCTTCCTTTTCCTTTTCCCTCCCCCTTTTTTTTAAAAAAAAAAAACAAAACCTCTTCCTTTTTTTTTTTGGGTTTTTTTTTCCTCACTTCCGCCCGTCGGGCAGCGCGCGCGGGGAGGAGGAGCCCCGCCTCCCATTGGCGCTTCCTCTCAGCTTTTCCCCTATTGGCTGAAGCGCTGCTTCATTTGCATAACGCCCGGCAACCCCCGCGCTGCGGCGGCTTAAAGCTCATTAAAGCGCTCATTAAGCCGCTCGTTAAGTAATTAGTGAGGCCTTTATTGCACGTGTGGAGCAGCGGATGAGGGGGTGGTGGAGCCCCTTGGAGGGTCCAGCTTGGAGCGGATGGGGGGGGGGGGGGCTCAGTCGTCCCACTCGTTGTCCTCGGCCTGGGGAAGGGGGGGCAGGAAGAGAAACGTTAATTAGCGCGTTAATTAGCACGTTAATTAGCGCGTTAATGAGCGCTTGGGGACGGCAGCGCCTTTGTGAATGCATTGAGATAGAGCCCTGGTGTTAAACCCCAGTTTAACGTTGGGATGCCCCACGGGGGATGATGGGGAAGGCTGGGACCGGGAGCACTCACCGGTACCGGATGGGTCTGGACCCTCCCCGATGGGAGCGATGTCCCGGTGAGGCTGGGACCAGTGGCTGATGGAACTGGGAGTGGAGCATCCAATGGGGCTGGCAAAGGCCTGGATCTGGACTGGGAGCGGTGGCGCTCAACTGGGAGCACTGGGGTCCATACTGGGATCCTGCTTTAGCTCAGGCTGGCATTTAACTGGGAGCCTTAAGAGTCCATACTGGGAGCACTGGTCCGTAATAGGACCTGACTTGCAGAGCACTGGCTCGGTCCATAGTGGGAGAGCCGCTGGGTCCATACTGGGAAGTGCAGGGACCGTACTGGGATCATGCTTGAAGAGCTGCGGCTCAGGCTGGAATCGTACTGGGAGCGCTGGGGTGCGAACTGGGAGCACTGGTCTGTACTGGTGCGCTCAGGGCCCAGGGCTGTCCCCGTCCCCTCCCCGCACCAGCAGCACCGGCCCCAGCCCCTCTGTCAGCACCTCCAGGAACTCGAGGTCTGCCCCATGTCAAGGACCTGCCCCACAGCTCCATGGCTGCCACAGTGACCCCTCTGCCCCATGGCTGCCCCACAGCTCCATGGCTGCCACAGTGACCCCTCTGCCCCATGGCTGCCCCACAGCCCACTCTGTCCCATGGTAGCCCCACAGCCCCCACTGCCCCACAGATGCCCCAGTGACCCCTCTACCCCATGGCTGCTCCACAGCTACCCCAGAGCCCCCCTTGCCCCATGGCTGCCCCACAACCCCCTCTGCCCCATGGCTGTCCCACAGCTGCCCCAGTGACCCCTCTGCCCCACAACTGCCCCACTGACCCATCTGTCCCATGGCTGCCCCACAGCTGCCCCAGTGACCCCTATGCCCCATGGCTGCCCCACAACTGACCCACTGACCCATCTGCCCCATGGCTGCCCCACAGCTACCCCAGAGCCCCCTCTGCCCCATGGCTGCCCCACAGCTACCCCAGAGCCCCCTCTGCCCCATGGCTGCCCCACAGCTGCCCCAGTGACCCCTCTGCCCCACAACTGTCCCACTGACCCATCTGCCCCATGGCTGCCCCACAGCTACCCCAGAGCCCCCTCTGCCCCATGGCTGCCCCACAACTGCCCCAGTGACCCCTCCACCCCACAGCTCCCCATCTGACCACTTCATCCCCACATTCCTCACCTTCCCCATTTCTCCTACTTTCCCATTCCCCCCCAGCTTTCCCCACTGTCCCCCCCCCCATTTCTCCCCCATTTCCCACCCCCCTTTCCCCCCCCCCTTCCTCCAGGATACAGTTATCGAGGGGCCGTGGCCCCCGGGGGGGCGGGGGGGGCAGGTCCAGCAGCACCAGGCGGGCCCCCCCCGAGTGCCGCCCCAGCACCTCGTTCAGCCGCTCGGCCGCGTGCATGCGCCGCACGTTCCCCCTGACCAGCAGGAACCAGTACAACCAGTTGGAACCAGTACAGCCCGTCAGCACCAGGAACCCCCCCCTCACCCATGGCCCAGACCCTCCCTGTGCCCCCCCAAACCAGTATGCGATGGTGCTGTCCCAGTATGGCCCACAACCCCCCAAGTGCAACCCAGTACGGCCCTGAGCACCCCCCCAGTATGGCCCTGAGCACCCTCCCAGTACATCTCAGTACATCCCTGAGCACCCTCCCAGTACATCCCAGTATGGCCCTAAGCACCCTCCTTGTACATCCCAGTATAGCCCTGAGCACCCTCCCAGTACATCCCAGTATGGCCCTGAGCACCCTCCCAGTACATCCCAGTATGGCCCTAAGCACCCTCCTTGTACATCCCAGTATAGCCCTGAGCACCCTCCCAGTACATCCCAGTATGGCCCTGAGCACCCTCCCAGTACATCCCAATATGGCCCTGAGCACCCTCCCAGTACATCCCAGTATGGCCCTAAGCACCCTCCTTGTACATCCCAGTATAGCCCTGAGCACCCTCCCAGTACATCCCAGTATGGCCCTGAGCACCCTCCCAGTACATCCCAGTATGGCCCTGAGCACCCTCCTAGTACATCCCAGTATAGCCCTGAGCACCCTCCCAGTACATCCCAGTATAGCCCTGAGCACCCTCCCAGTACATCCCAGTATAGCCCTGAGCACCCTCCCAGTACATCCCAGTATAGCCCTGAGCACCCTCCCAGTACATCTCAATATGGCCCTGAGCACCCTCCCAGTACATCCCTGAGCACCCTCCTAGTACATCCCAGTATAGCCCTGAGCACCCTCCCAGTACATCCCAGTATGGCCCTGAGCACCCTCCCAGTACATCCCAGTATGGCCCTGAGCACCCTCCCAGTACATCCCAGTATAGCCCTGAGCACCCTCCCAGTACATCCCAGTACGGGCCTGAGCACCCTCCCAGTACATCCCAGTATGGCCCCAGTTCATCCCAGTCCCCCCCAGTGCCGCTCACGGGCTGGGTCCTCGCCGAGGGATTCCTCCCTCTTCCTCCTCCTCCTCTTCCTCCCCGGCTGTGCTGGGGGCCTGTGACGGGGTGAGGCGTCGCTGTGACGTCACGGACGACGTCACCACAGGCGTCGTGACAGGTGTGTGACGTCACGTGACGTCACAGGTGAGGTCACCTGCGCCTGCCGCATCTGGCGCAGCATCTGGGAGCGCTGCTCCATCATCAGCGTCCGCTCGTAGGTGTAGGCAGAGACGTCGCTGTCGTGCTGCCGTGGGGAGGAGCGTGGTTGGAGGGGTGACAGCAGGGCAAGGGGGGGACACCGCGGTGTGGGGTGATGCCATAGCGTGGGGTGACACCGTGGTGTGGGGTGATGCCATAGCGTGGGGTGACACCGTGGTGTGGGGTGATGCCGTAGCGTGGGGTGACACTGAGGCAATGGGGTGATGCCATAGCGTGGGGTGACACTGAGGCAATGGGGTGATGCCATAGCATGGGGTGACACCGTGGTGTGGGGTGATGCCATAGCGTGGGGTGACACTGAGGCAATGGGGTGATGCCATAGTGTGGGGTGACACCGTGGTGTGGGGTGATGCCATAGCGTGGGGTGACACCGTGGTGTGGGGTGATGCCATAGTGTGGGGTGACACTGAGGCAATGGGGTGATGCCATAGCGTGGGGTGACACCGTGGTGTGGGGTGATGCCATAGCATGGGGTGACACCGTGGTGTGGGGTGATGCTATAGCGTGGGGTGACACTGAGGCAATGGGGTGATGCCATAGCCTGGGGTGACACCGTGGTGTGGGGTGATGCCATAGCGTGGGGTGACACTGAGGCAATGGGGTGATGCCATAGCGTGGGGTGACACTGAGGCAATGGGGTGATGCCATAGCGTGGGGTGACACCGTGGTGTGGGGTGATGCCATAGCATGGGGTGACACCGTGGTGTGGGGTGATGCCATAGCGTGGGGTGACACTGAGGCAATGGGGTGATGCCATAGCGTGGGGTGACACTGAGGCAATGGGGTGATGCCATAGCGTGGGGTGACACTGAGGCAATGGGGTGATGCCATAGCATGGGGTGACACCGTGGTGTGGGGTGATGCCATAGCGTGGGGTGACACTGAGGCAATGGGGTGATGCCATAGTGTGGGGTGACACCGTGGTGTGGGGTGATGCTATAGCGTGGGGTGACACTGAGGCAATGGGGTGATGCCATAGCGTGGGGTGACACTGAGGCAATGGGGTGATGCCATAGCATGGGGTGACACTGAGGCAATGGGGTGATGCCATAGCGTGGGGTGACACCGTGGTGTGGGGTGATGCCATAGTGTGGGGTGACACTGAGGCAATGGGGTGATGCCATAGCGTGGGGTGACACCGTGGTGTGGGGTGATGCCATAGCATGGGGTGACACCGTGGTGTGGGGTGATGCTATAGCGTGGGGTGACACTGAGGCAATGGGGTGATGCCATAGCATGGGGTGACACCGTGGTGTGGGGTGATGCCATAGCGTGGGGTGACACTGAGGCAATGGGGTGATGCCATAGCGTGGGGTGACACTGAGGCAATGGGGTGATGCCATAGCGTGGGGTGACACCGTGGTGTGGGGTGATGCCATAGCGTGGGGTGACACCGTGGTGTGGGGTGATGCCATAGCGTGGGGTGACACTGAGGCAATGGGGTGATGCCATAGCCTGGGGTGACACTGAGGCAATGGGGTGATGCCATAGCGTGGGGTGACACCGTGGTGTGGGGTGATGCCATAGCGTGGGGTGACACTGAGGCAATGGGGTGATGCCATAGCGTGGGGTGACACCGTGGTGTGGGGTGATGCTATAGCGTGGGGTGACACTGAGGCAATGGGGTGAAGCCATAGCGTGGGGTGACACCGTGGTGTGGGGTGATGCCATAGCGTGGGGTGACACCGTGGTGTGGGGTGATGCCATAGCGTGGGGTGACACCGCGGTGTGGGGTGATGCTATAGCGTGGGGTGACACTGAGGCAATGGGGTGATGCCATAGCGTGGGGTGACACCGTGGTGTGGGGTGATGCCATAGCGTGGGGTGACACCAAGGTAGTGGGGTGATGCCATAGCATGGGGTGACACCAAGGTAGTGGGGTGATGCCATAGCATGGGGTGAAAGTGAGGTGTTTTGGGGGTGACAGGTGGTGTTGGGGTGACACTGCGGTGGTGAGGGGTGACACCAAGGTGTTGTTGGGGTGACACTGCGGTGGTGATGGGGTGACAGCGAGGTATCGATGGGGTGACATCAGAGTGTTGATGAGGTGACACTGTGGTGTTGATGGGGGTGACGCCATGGTATTGATGGAGTGACATTGCTGTGGTGATGGGGTGACACCAAGCTGGTGTTGGGGTGACAATGAGGTGGTGTTGGGGTGACATCACAGTGTTGATGAGGTGACACTGTGGTGTTGATGGGGGTGACGCCATGGTATGGATGGTGTGACACCGCGGTTTTGCTGAGGTCACTCTGTGGTGCTGATGGGGTGACACTGGTGTTGATGGGGTGATGCTGTGGTGTCGATGGGGTGACGCTGTGGTGTTGATGGGGTGACACTGGTGTTGATGGGATGACACGGGTGTTGATGGGGTGACACGGGTGTTGATGGGGTGATGCTGTGGTGTTGATGGGGTGACACAGGTGTTGATGGGGTGACGCTGTGGTGTTGATGGGGTGACATGGGTGTTGATGGGGTGACACTGTGGTGTTGATGGCGTGACACGGGTGTTGATGGGGTGACACTGTGGTGTTGATGGGATGACACGGGTGTTGATGGGGTGACGCTGTGGTGTTGATGGGATGACACGGGTGTTGATGGGGTGACGCTGTGGTGTTGTCAGGCTCTCACCAGCTCCACAACGTGGGTCTGTGCAGGCAGCCCCCGGCGCCGGGCCACGGCCTCCAGCAACCGCCGCAGCCTCACGCTGTTGTCCTCCAGGAGCGCCACCGTGAACAGCCGCACGCAACACCCGCGCCAGGCCTGCGCACCCACGACGTTCAGTGGGGTGACCCCACAGTGACCGCCCCACAGCACCCACCCCATAGAACCTACCCTACAGCACTCATTGCTCCCAGAAACATCTGCCTGACTCACAGCACCCCATAGCCCTCCCCAGCACCCTCTATGCTCCAGCACCCACCCCACAGCTCTGCCCAGCACCAATCCCCCAGGCCCCCCAGTACCCCATAACCCCCCTATCTCACACCGCAGCACCCCATAGCCCTCCCCAGCACCCTCTATGTTCCAGCACCCACCCCACAGCTCTGCCCAGCACCAACCCCCCAGGCCCCCCAGTACCCCATAAACCCCCTATCACACACCGCAGCACCCCATAGCCCTCCCCAGCACCCTCTATGCTCCAGCACCCACCCCATAGCTCTGCCCAGCACCAACCCCCCAGCCCCCCCAGTACCCCATAACCCCCCTATCTCACACCGCAGCACCCCATAGCCCTCCCCAGCACCCTCTATGCTCCAGCACCCACCCCATAGCTCTGCCCAGCACCAACCCCCCAGCCCCCCAGTACCCCATAACCCCCCTATCTCACACCGCAGCACCCCATAGCCCTCCCCAGCACCCTCTATGCTCCAGCACCCACCCCACAGACCCCTATCACACACCGCAGCACCCCCTAACCACCCCCCCAGCCCCACATACCGGGTGCTGCCGCAGCAGGAGGGGCAGGAGGGTGAGCAGGCGCCCATCGCCCACCACCCACCACACGTCCAAGGTGCCCCCCTGCGCCCCGGTCCCCAGCGGCCCCTTGGCCACCAGCAGCGCGCGGCCACCGGACCCCGCCACCCGCAGCAGCTCTGGAAATGGGGCAGAAAAGGTCAAATTGAGGAGTTGGGGGGCACAGACCCCCCCCCCCATCCCCATCACCCTTTATCCCCCCCCCCCCTTCCTCCTTACCCACGAATCTCCGTGCGGCCGCGGGGTCGTGGCGCCGGCGCCAGCCGTGGGGCCAGCCCATGAGCACGGCGTTGGGGCGCAGGGCCCCCAACCCACAGCCCTGCACCAGCGCCGCCAGCCCCGGCCCCCGGCCCGGTGACACCAGGACCTGAACGAAGCCGCGGGCACCGGCCCCTGCCAGCTCCTCCCGCAGCGCCTGCCATGGAGGGGAAGGGGTCAGCTTAGAGGGGGGGACCCATAGGGAGACAGATCTATAGGGAGCTGACCCCATAGGGAACCAGATCTATAGGGACCTGACCCCATAGGGAACCAGATCTATAGGGACCCAATGCCACAGGGAGACAGATCTATAGGGAGCTGACCCCATAGGGAACCAGATCTATAGGGACCTGACCCCATAGGGAGACAGATCTATAGGGAGCTGACCCCATAGGGAACCAGATCTATAGGGACCTGACCCCATAGGGAACCAGATCTATAGGGACCTGACCCCATAGGGAACCAGATCTATAGGGACCTGACCCCATAGGGAACCAGATCTATAGGGACCCAATGCCACAGGGAGACAGATCTATAGGGAGCTGACCCCATAGGGAGACAGATTTATAGGGACCCAAATCCCATAGGGAACCAGATCTATAGGGACCCAATGCCATAGGGAGACAGATCTATAGGGACCCAATCCCATAGGGAACCAGATCTATAGGGACCCAATCCCATAGGGAACCAGATCTATAGGGACCTATTGCTATAGGGAGACAGATCTATAGGGACCTGAGCCCACAGGGAGACAGATCTGTAGAGATCTGACCCCACAGGGTGACAGATCTATAGGGACACAATCCAGAGGGAGACAGATCTATAGGGACCCAATCCCATAGGGAGACAGATCTATAGGGACCCAATCCATAGGGAGACAGATCTATAGGGAGCTGACCCCATAGGGAACCAGATCTATAGGGACACAATCACATAGGCAAACAGATCTATAGAGACCCGACCCCATAGGGAACCAGATCTATAGGGACCCAATGCTATAGGGAGACAGACCTACAGGGACCCTATCCCATAGGGACACAGATCTATAGGGACCCAATCCATAGGGAGACAGATCTATAGACACCTGACCCCACAGGGACCCAACCCCAAGGGACCCACCTCCATAGGGAGCCAGCTCTATAGAGACCTGACCCCATAGGGACCCAACCCCAGAGGGACACACCCCCATAGAGAGCCAGCTCTATAGGGACCCAATCCAGTAGGGACCCAGCTCTATAGAGACCCGACCCCATAGGGACCCAACCCCAGAGGGACCCACCCCCATAGAGAGCCAGCTCTATAGGGACCCAACTCAGTAGGGACCCAACTCCGGAGGGACCCAGATCTATGAACACCCAGCTCTATAGAGACTCAACCCCATAGGGACCCACAGAGACCCAGATCTATAGACCAAGCCCAAAAGGGCCTGGAAACCACCATCACAGGGACCCACATCTATAGGGCTCCACTCCCATAGGGATGCATCCACCCCCATTAGGGACTCACTCCCATAGGGATCCAACCCATAGGGACCCCACATCCATAGAGACTCACTCCCATAGGGACCCAGCCCCATAGGACCCCCCATCCATAGAGACCCAATCCCATAGGGACCCAGCCCCATAGGACCCCCATCCATAGAGACCCAATCCCACAGAGACCCAGCCCCATAGGACCCCACATCCATAGAGATCCAGCCCCATAGGACCCCCCATCCATAGAGACCCAACCCCATAGGACCCTGCATCAATAGAGACCCCGCATAGATAAAGACCCAATCTCATAGGGACCCAGCCCTATAGGAACCCCCCATCCATAGGGACCCAGCCCTATAGGAACCCCCCATCCATAGAGACCCAGCCCTATAGGAACCCCCCATCCATAGGGACCCAGCCCTATAGGAACCCCCCATCCATAGAGACCCAGCCCTATAGGAACCCCCCATCCATAGGGACCCAGCCCTATAGGAACCCCCCGTCCATAGAGACCCAGCCCTATAGGAACCCCCCATCCATAGGGACCCAGCCCTATAGGAACCCCCCATCCATAGAGACCCAGCCCTATAGGAACCCCCCATCCATAGGGACCCAGCCCTATAGGAACCCCCATCCATAGGGACCCAGCCCTATAGGAACCCCCCATCCATAGGGACCCAGCCCTATAGGAACCCCCCATCCATAGGGACCCAGCCCCATAGGACCCTGCATCAATAGAGACCCCGCATCCATAAAGACCCAATCTCATAGGGACCCAGCCCTATAGGAACCCCCCATCCATAGGGACCCAGCCCTATAGGAACCCCCCATCCATAGAGACCCAGCCCTATAGGAACCCCCCATCCATAGGGACCCAGCCCTATAGGAACGCCCCATCCATAGAGACCCAGCCCTATAGGAACCCCCCATCCATAGGGACCCAGCCCTATAGGAACCCCCCGTCCATAGAGACCCAGCCCTATAGGAACCCCCCATCCATAGGGACCCAGCCCTATAGGAACCCCCCATCCATAGAGACCCAGCCCTATAGGAACCCCCCATCCATAGGGACCCAGCCCTATAGGAACCCCCCATCCATAGGGACCCAGCCCTATAGGAACCCCCCATCCATAGGGACCCAGCCCTATAGGAACCCCCCATCCATAGGGACCCAGCCCCATAGGACCCTGCATCAATAGAGACCCCGCATCCATAAAGACCCAATCTCATAGGGACCCAGCCCTATAGGAACCCCCCATCCATAGGGACCCAGCCCTATAGGAACCCCCCATCCATAGAGACCCAGCCCTATAGGAACCCCCCATCCATAGGGACCCAGCCCTATAGGAACCCCCCATCCATAGAGACCCAGCCCTATAGGAACCCCCCATCCATAGGGACCCAGCCCCATAGGACCCTGCATCAATAGAGACCCCGCATCCATAAAGACCCAATCTCATAGGGACCCAGCCCTATAGGAACCCCCCATCCATAGGGACCCAGCCCTATAGGAACCCCCCATCCATAGAGACCCAGCCCTATAGGAACCCCCCATCCATAGGGACCCAGCCCTATAGGAACCCCCCATCCATAGGGACCCAGCCCTATAGGAACCCCCCATCCATAGGGACCCAGCCCCATAGGACCCTGCATCAATAGAGACCCCGCATCCATAAAGACCCAATCTCATAGGGACCCAGCCCTATAGGAACCCCCCATCCATAGGGACCCAGCCCTATAGGAACCCCCCATCCATAGAGACCCAGCCCTATAGGAACCCCCCATCCATAGGGACCCAGCCCTATAGGAACCCCCCATCCATAGAGACCCAGCCCTATAGGAACCCCCCATCCATAGGGACCCAGCCCCATAGGACCCTGCATCAATAGAGACCCCGCATCCATAAAGACCCAATCTCATAGGGACCCAGCCCTATAGGAACCCCCCATCCATAGGGACCCAGCCCTATAGGAACCCCCCATCCATAGGGACCCAGCCCTATAGGAACCCCCCATCCATAGGGACCCAGCCCCATAGGACCCTGCATCAATAGAGACCCCGCATCCATAAAGACCCAATCTCATAGGGACCCAGCCCTATAGGAACCCCCCATCCATAGGGACCCAGCCCTATAGGAACCCCCCATCCATAGAGACCCAGCCCTATAGGAACCCCCCATCCATAGGGACCCAGCCCTATAGGAACCCCCCATCCATAGAGACCCAGCCCTATAGGAACCCCCCATCCATAGGGACCCAGCCCTATAGGAACCCCCCGTCCATAGAGACCCAGCCCTATAGGAACCCCCCATCCATAGGGACCCAGCCCTATAGGAACCCCCCATCCATAGAGACCCAGCCCTATAGGAACCCCCCATCCATAGGGACCCAGCCCTATAGGAACCCCCCATCCATAGGGACCCAGCCCTATAGGAACCCCCCATCCATAGGGACCCAGCCCTATAGGAACCCCCCATCCATAGGGACCCAGCCCCATAGGACCCTGCATCAATAGAGACCCCGCATCCATAAAGACCCAATCTCATAGGGACCCAGCCCTATAGGAACCCCCCATCCATAGGGACCCAGCCCTATAGGAACCCCCCATCCATAGAGACCCAGCCCTATAGGAACCCCCCATCCATAGGGACCCAGCCCTATAGGAACCCCCCATCCATAGAGACCCAGCCCTATAGGAACCCCCCATCCATAGGGACCCAGCCCTATAGGAACCCCCCATCCATAGAGACCCAGCCCTATAGGAACCCCCCATCCATAGGGACCCAGCCCTATAGGAACCCCCCATCCATAGGGACCCAGCCCTATAGGAACCCCCCATCCATAGGGACCCAGCCCTATAGGAACCCCCCATCCATAGGGACCCAGCCCTATAGGAACCCCCCATCCATAGGGACCCAGCCCCATAGGTCCCCACCTGCTCGGCCGCACGGGCCCGGGGCTGGTCGCGGGGCAGCTCCCCGGTGATGACGGTGCCGACGACCGTGAGCCCCTTCCCGGCCTGGAGCTGCGCCGCCAGCGCCAGCACCTGCGGCTGCGTCGCCCTCAGCTCCTCATCCAGCTTCAGCAGCACCAGCAGCTGCGGCCTGCGGGCACAGAGTGGGGTGTGAGTGGTCCCCATCCATCCCCATCCCCATCCCCGGTGCTGTCCCATAGGGATTTCATGGATGAGCAAGGGCAAGAGCAGAGGAAGGGACGAGGATGAGCAGGGGCTGGAGCAGCTCCCATAGGAGCCAGGCTGAGGACATTGGGGCTGCAGGAGAGAAGCTGCGAGGAGAGCTCAGAGGCTGAAGGGGGCTGCAAGGATGCTGGGGAGGGACCTGCATCAGGGACTTGATAGGACAAGGGGTGATGGGGTCAGACTGGGACAGGGGAGGTTTAGACTGGATTTAAGGAAGCTCTTCCCTGTGAGGGTGCTGAGGCGCTGGCACAGGGTGCCCAGAGAAGCTGTGGCTGCCCCATCCCTGGCAGTGTCCAAGGATACAGGGGCTTGGAGCAAGCAGCTCCAGTGGAAGGGGTCCCTGCCTATTGCAGGGGCTGGATCTGGATGAGCTTTGAGATCCCTTCACCCCCAAACCATTCCATGATGATGATTCCATGCCCGAGGGCACCCTCAGTGAGTTTGCAGATGACACCAGGCTGTGGGGCGGGGGGGGCAGCTGGACAGGCTGCATCCATGGG
This sequence comes from Pezoporus flaviventris, assembly GCF_033815535.1. Lineage (NCBI taxonomy): Eukaryota > Metazoa > Chordata > Aves > Psittaciformes > Psittacidae > Pezoporus > Pezoporus flaviventris. The sequence continues at coordinate 18,950 of NW_026893518.1, read as the reverse complement.
GCTGTGCCAATGGGTTGAGGCTCAAAGTGCCAGGTCCTGCTCTTGGGCCACAACAACCCCCTGCAAGCAGCAGGGCCAGGGCAGCTGGTGAGGCTGCACCTCGAATCCTGGCTTCAGCTCTGGGCCCCTCAGTGCAAGAGGGACATTGAGGTACTGGAGTGGGGCCGGAGAAGGGCAATGGGGCTGGTGCAGGGTCTGGAGCACAGGGGTGATGGGGAATGGCTGAGGGACTTGGGGGGTTCAGAAGGCTCAGGGGGAACCTTGAGCTCCCTGCAACTGCCTGACAGGAGGATGGAGCCAGGAGGGGCTGGGCTCTGCTCCCAAGGGATGGGACAAGAGGAAACGGCCTCAAGCTGCACCAGGGCAGGTTTAGATGGAGCTGAGGAACAATTCCTGCCCCAAAGGGTGCTCAGGCATTGGAACAGGCTGCCCAGGTCACACACCGTGGGGACGAGACCCTCGGTGCCATGGGGCAGTGGTGGCCTTGGCAGTGCCGGGGCACGGTTGGACTGGATGAGCTTAAAGGGCTTTTCCACCCTGGTTGCTTCTGGGACTCTATTCTACGATCCTCTGCCCCACAGCTGCCCCACACATCGCCCCATAGCGCTCACCTCCAGCTCGCGGCGGGCGGCCGCCCGTCCTCCAGGCGCAGGAGGGCAAACCGTGCGGCGCTGAGCGACAGACCCCGCAGGCCCTCGCCCCACTCGCTCTGTGCCCTGTAAGGGGGTGATGGGGAGGAGGAGACGGGGGACCCCAAAACCCACATGGGACCCCCACCCCCATAAACACGTATACCCCGCTTACCCCCGGTACTCCAAGTACTTGTAGGCAGTGGCACCGATGCCCAGGGCCAGCAGCCCACAGTACCAGCAGGCAACAAGCATCAGCGCCAGGCACAGCCCTGCACCCGCCAGCGATGCTGCCCTGGGGGGGGGGGGGGCGACCATCACCGTGGCCTCAGGGCTGCCCCACAGGTGGCTGTGGGGGGGGTGCAAAAGGCAAGGGGGGGGGGGGGGGGGCTCACCAGTGATAGAGGCGACAACGGGGGCTCCATCCTGGGGTGGGCAACAACCCTTGAAGGGCACAGGCCAGGTTCAACCCGAGGTAGGAGGTGAGCCAGAAGCTGTTAATGAATGAGAAGAGGGTGATGCCGTGTGACGTCATCGTGACGTCATGGGGTGGTGATGGGGGGGTGGTGCATCAACACACACGGACAGGACGGGTGACAGGAGGTCAAGGGAACCCAAGAGGACACCGAGTTCAGCCACGGTCACCGTCGCCGCCAGCGGCCAGAGGCGCCCACGACCCAGCGCCTGTGGGGACAGCGGTGAGGCGGTGACAGCACCGGTGACACCGGTGACAACGGGGGACACCGGGTACTCACGTGTGGCAGCGGGAGGGCACGGGTACGGGCCAGGCCCCGCAGCAACCGGCTGCCCCCCAGCAGTGCCTGCAGCCCGGCCCCTGCTGCCGACAGCACGGCCCCGGCCAGTGGCACCCATGGGGACGGCCACGAAGCCACCCCGGCCACCGGTGTCCCCCGCAGGGATGCTCCGAACCTGGGGGGGGGGGGGGGGGGGGCAATAGTGGGACGTTACAGGTAGCACCCAGGGATACCACTTGGACATCATGGATGCAATGGGGATACTGGGAATTCCCTTAGGGACCCCCTCAGAACCCACTGGGACATCCCCAGGGACCCCATTGGGATGCTGGAGACCATAGGAACCCTTCCAGGGGACATCAATAGGGACAGTGGGGACCCCATGGAGACACTGGAGGCCCCCCCCCCCCCGGGACATTGGGGACCCCCCCACTCACTTGTCCCGCAGCAGCTGCCCCTCGATGGAGGCCCCCAGCAGCAGGGCCGCGCTCAGGTCTGGGCTGTCAAGGAAACGGTCCCCCAAAAACCACACCCCCCCCCCCCCCCCCCCCCGACTCTTCACCCCATAATGGGGGTCTCTGCCCCATAACCAGCATCCCACCCCCCCACCATCCAGATGTTGGGGTCCCCCCCACACAGGGCGGATGCAGGCCAAGGTGGTGGCCAGGGCAGCCCCCAGGCTCCCGGCTGGGATGGAGGTGGCGATGTCGCGCAGCTCCCCGCAGCGGCTGCAGCCCCACAGCACTCCTGAACCCCAAAAAATGCCGTGACCCCCCCCTTTATTCCATGGGGTGCCCCCCCCAATACCTGTGTCCCCCCCAAAAAAACAGGGTCCTGCATGGAATTCTGGTCCCGGCCCCAAACACCAGGGTTGTGTGTGTCATCCCCCCCAAAGACCTGGGTCTCCCCAAATATGTGGGTCTCCCCCCCTCAAACACCAAGATCCCCTTCAAATAACTGTGCCCCCACCCTCCCAACCCCCTGCTTCCCCCCCTCCCAGACACCCAGTTCCCCCAGAACACCAGGGTGCACCCCAAGTAACTGTGTACCCCCCAACCCCCTGGTTCCCCCTCCCAGACACCCAGTTCCCTCAGAACACCAGGGTGCACCCCAAGTAACTGTGTCCCCCCCCAACCCCCTGGGTCCCCCTTGGAGTCTTGACTCCCCCCAAACCCCTTGTTCCCCACAATGTTGTGCCTCCCCCATTGCTCATGTTCCCCACACTCACCCGAGGTGATGGGCAGGCTGAGCCCCAGCAGCACCCCAAACGAGGAGTCATCATCATCATCCTCTTCCTCACCCTCTGCTGCTCCCCCCCGCAGCTCGGTGGGACGGGGCCACAGGTTCTCTGTGGGGCAGGACACGCCTGGGTCCCTCCCACCCCTATCCCCATTCCTCCTTAGGGTGTCCCCGCACCCCACATCTGCCCCATATAGACTCACGTGCCAGCAGGTGGGTACTGGGCCCTGGGAATGCCACCCGCGTGGCTCCTTGGGTGCTATTGTTGCCCATGCTGTGGGGCAGAGCTATGGGGCAGGGCTGGAGGCAGCCACCAGGCTGGACGGGCAAGCAGAGTCTTAGGTGGTGGTGGTGGTGGGGGGGACGGGACGGGACAAGACGTTGGTTAGTGCAATGCAGCCCGGTGTTTGGGGGATAAAAAGGGGGTTTTGGGGGTGTGGGGGGGAAGACTCACGGGTGTGGGGGGCCCCCCATGATGGCAGCGCGCAGGGCTCCTGCTTGCAACCCCATCAGCGCCAGCACCAGCCCGGCAGGGCCCAGCGCGGCGGCAGCGGTGGGGGCCGGGGTGGCGGCAGCCCCCAGCCCCAGCAGCGCCAGGAGCACGGCCCCATATCCGCGCCCGTTGTTCAGGCGCCGAGTGCGGCCTCGGCCCGGTAGAACGGCGGCCCCCGGGGCCACGTAAACCTATGGGGAGAGAACGGGCGCGGCCACCGGGGAGGCCACGCCCACAAGAGGAAACCCCGCCCCATCTTTAATAAGCCCACGCCCCTTTAAAGCAGATCCCACCCCCATTATGTCCCCGCCCAAGCAGACCACGCCCCCCCCCTCATGGCAGCCACGCCCCCGGACCAATCCCGTTGCCCTGCCTGAGGAAACCACGCCCCTCTCCCCCGTCGCCACGCCCCCTTAGTTCCCCGGTGCCTCCCCCTTAAAGGGACCGCACCACTCACCAGCAGGACCTCGGCGGCGCCCAGGGCGGCGGCGGCAGCGGTGAAGGCGGCGCTGAGGAAGGCGCAGAGCCCCACGGCGCCCCCAGCCTCGGGGCCCAGCGCCCCCGACAGCAGCCCCAAGGGGCAGCCCCCTGACAGGCCCAACCCTGACGTCAGCAGGGGGGGGCTGGGAAGGGGGGGGTTACCCCCCCCCCCCCACTTTACCCCCTCATTTGTGTGTGTGTCCCCCCCCCAACTCACCGGGGTCAAGGCCATTGGTGGCGATGGCGCTCAGTGACACTGCGGTCAGCACAGCCTGGGGGGGGGGGGGGGTGGGGGGTGACCTCTGACCTTTGACCCCTTCCCATGGGTGAGTTTGGGACATCCCTCATCACCTTAGGATGTGACCCTCTGACCTCACACACAGCCCAGACATGACCCATGACCCCATACCCCACACATAGCCCCAGACATGACCCCTGACCCCGCATGCAGCCCCTAACATGACCCCCGACCCACACATGACCCCTGACCCCCACCCCCCAGACATGACCCCTGACCCCGCATGCAGCCCCTAACATGACCCCCAACCCACACATGACACCAGGACATGACTCCAGATGCCCCCACAAAGCCCCAGATGTGACCCCTGACCCCACACATGACCCCAGGACAAGACCCCTGACCCCACACACAGCCCCAAACATGACCCCTGACCCTGCATGCAGCCCCTAACATGACCCCCAACCCACACATGACCCCAGACCCCCCCCACAGCCCCAAACATGACCCCTGACCCCACATACAGCCCCTAACATGACCCCCAACCCACACATGACCCCAGACCCCCCACACAGCCCCAAACATGACCCCTGACCCCACATACAGCCCCTAACATGACCCCTAACCCACACATGACGCCAGGACATGACCCCAGATGCCCCAACACAGCCCCAGACATGACCCCTGACCCCACAGATGACCCCAGGACATGACCCCTGACCCCACACACAGCCCCAAACATGACCCCTGACTCTACATGCAGCCCCTAACATGACCCCCAACCCACACGACCCCCCAGCCATGACCCCTGACCCCGCATGCAGCCCCTAACATGACTCCCAACCTACACATGACCCCCCAGACATGACCCCTGACCCCACATGCAGCCCCTAACATGACCCCCAACCCACACATGACCCCTGACCCCACATGCAGACCCTAACATGACTCCCAACCTACACATGACACCAGGAAATGACCCCAGATGCCCCCACACAGCCCCAGCCGTGACCCCTGACCCCACACACAACCTGACATGCCCCCAAACCAGCCATGACCCAGCTGTAACCCTGCTCCAGGACCCCTGACCCCAGCCAGGACCCCACGGATGACCCTCTGACCCCAAACATGCCCCCCTGACCCCACTCACGCAGGCGCTGAGCAGGAGGCCGATGGTGCAGGCCTGCAGCACCCCTCCTGTGCCAACCACCCACGGCAACCGCAGCACCAGCACCAGCCCCAGCAGCGTCTGCAGCGCCGGCACTGCCACCCCCAACAGCGTCCCCAGCACCCGCCGCTGCATAAGGAGGGGACAAACACACCCCCGGTCACTGTGTGGGGAGCACAGGTTGAACCCCCTGACACCCCATGGCCACCACATCGATGGTGCCTCACCGGTGTGTCACTGTCAGGGCTGAGGGCGCTGTACTGGGCGATGCGGCGCAGCATGGCGGGGACACGGGGACGGGTGGCCAGTTCCTCCTGTGTGGAAAACACGGGTGGTAATCATAGAATGGTAGGGGGTGGAAAGGACCTTAAGATCATCCACTTCCAACCCCCCTGCCATGGGCAGGGACACCTCACACTGAACCATGGCACCCAAGGCTCTGTCCAACCTGGCCTTGAACACCGCCAGGGATGGAGCATTCACAACTTCCCTGAGCAACCCATTCCAGTGCCTCACCTCCCTTACAGCAAAGAACTTCCTCCTTAGATCCAATCTAAACTTCCCCTGTTTCAGTTTTAACCCGTTACCCCTTGACCCTAATGAACAGTCCATCCCCAGCATCCCTATAGGCCCCCTTCAGATACTGGAAGGCTGCTATGAGGTCTCCACGCAGCCTTCTCTTCTCCAGCCCCAACTTCCTCAGCCTGTCTCCATACAGGAGCTGCTCCAGTCCCCTGATCATCCTCGTGGCCTTCTCTGGACTTGTTCCAACACTTCCATGTCCTTTTTACGTTGAGGACACCAGGACTGCACACAACGCTCCAGGTGAGGTCTCACCAGAGCAGAGTAGAGGGGCAGGATCACCTCCTTGGACCTGCTGGTCACGCTCCTTTGGAGGCAGCCCAGGATACGGTTGGCTTCCTTTGTGCGAGGGCACACTGAAGCCGGCTCACGTTCGTTTTATAATCAATTAATGCGGATACCCTCATTAACACCCCCCCCCCCCCCCCCTTAATTAACAGGCAGAGCTCACCTCGAAGAGCGCTAAGTGCCGGTCACACGCGAGCCCGGCCTCCGAGGGGGCGCGGCGAGAGGAAGCCCCGCCCCTTTGGCGGGAGGGGGCGTGGCCAGAGAGAGGGGGCGTGGTCTGCTCGCTGGGGCTGGGGCTGGAGTCGGAGCGGGGGGGGCGGGAGCTGGATGGGGAGGGCGGCTCCGGGCTGCTCTCGGACGGGTCGGCCCCGCCCCCTCGGCGAGGCCCCGCCCCCGACATGGCCACTTGGGGGGGGGGGGGGAGAAGAGCCAGGATTGGGAGAAACAAGGACATTAATTCCAATAAACCGCTTTTTTATAGGAAAAACGGCCCTATTTGGGGAAAATAAAGCTATTCCTGAGGGAAAAAGGATTTGAGGAAGAACAGGGCTATTTTTACTCAAAAAAATCTGAATTTTTACAAATAATATCAACAAGAAACAGCAATTTTGGGGGAAAACGCCTGCTTTAGTCCACTTTTAGGAACAATGGGGGAAAATAAAGCTATTTGTGAGGAAAACGAGCCAGCGTAAGGAGAAAGGTGGCAATTTTTGCATGGAAAACGAGCATTTTTTAGGGAAAAATAACTATTTTGGGAAACAATAGCTATTTCTGAGGGAAAAGAGACATTTTCAGGGGAAACATGGATTTTTTTCCCCCCTTAAAACTGAAGTTTTAGGGGAAATAGCCATATTTGGGGAAAACGCTGTTGTTTCTCAGGGAAAACATGAATTTATTCTTTTTCCCCCAGGAAAAAAAGGAATTTTTAGGGGAAAATTGTAATATTGGATTAAAAAAAAAAAAACCTGTTCCAAATAAACCCAACTATTTTAAAGGTAAAAATGGATATTTTTCTAAAAGGGCATTTTAGAGGTAAAACAGCAGTATTTGGGGATCAAACAGAGATTTCTGAGGGGAAATGAACAGTTTTGGGGCAAATATGAACTTGTTTCCCAGCAAAAAAGGCATTTTTGGGGGGAAAAATAGCCATTTGGGTGAGAAAACAGCTATTCTGGCATTCTGGGGAAGAAAATAAAGACATTTTTGTGGGGAGAAAACCAAACCAACCCCATACCCCCCAAAAAAACCCAAATTTTAAGAGAAAACTTTTGGGATGGGAGGAGAAATAGTGAAATAAAAGTTATTTTGAGGGGAAAAGTGGAATTTTTGAGGGGAAAAGAGAGGTTTTGGGGTAGGACCCATGAGTATAGAGGGAGAGAACCCCATTCCAGGGAAAGCACTCTCCTTGCTATGGAAGAAAGGCAACCCTGAAGGAAAAAAACAGGCCATTTTGGGAGAAAAACAGGCACTTTGAGGCAAAATCTACAGCTCTGGTCGGGAATGGGACAGTCTGGGGGAAAAAAAAATGGTGTTTTGGGTGAAAAACCTGACTTTGAGGGGAAAAAGGGATGCACTAAGGGAAAACTGCTGTTTTTTTGGGGGGGAAATGACATTTCTAAGGGGAAAAATGCTGCTTTGAGGGGAAAACGGATGGTCTGAGGGGAAAAACTGATGGATTTTGGGGTAAAATGATGCTGTAAGGGGAAAAATGTACGGGGGGGGGGGGTGATACCTTGAGGGAAAACCTCTGCTCTGGGGGAAAATCAGTGCCTCCGGCCTCTGTTTTGGGCTGAAAAGGGGCCATTTAGGGAAAAACCGACCCTCCCAGCCCCTCCTCCTGAGGACCCCCCCCCCCCCCCGGTGTGTGTGTGTGTGGGGGGGGGGGGGGGGGGGTTAAATCCATCATTTTGGGGCAAAACCCCCCGATTTCCGAGCTTCCCACCCCGCTCCCCTCTTATACCCCCCTCTTACACCACCCGCTTTTGGGGACAAAACGCCTCTTTTCGGGGCATATCCCCGCCCCCCCTCCCCCTTTTGGGCCCGATCCTCCTCGTTTCGCCCCCTACCCCCACCCCGTTTTGGGTCAAAAAACCCCCGTTTTGGGTCCATCCTCCCGCTCTTTCCCCCCCGTTTGAAGGCGTTACCTGACGGGAAAAGGGGGGGGGGGGGGAGGGCGGAAGGGGGGGCGCGCCCTCCACCACCGCCGCGTGACGTGCCGAGGCCACGCCCCTCCCGCTCTGCCGCAGGGGCGTGGCCAACGGGAGGCGGTGCCGGGGTTGGAGCCTGAGCGCTGATTGGGTGGGGGCGCTGGGGGCGTGGCTACGCGAAGGAGGCGATGTGCGGTCCTAATGCCCCCCCCCCCCTCCCCTTCAAGACGCGGAGCCGAATGAGTCCCATGGGGTTTATTCCGCGATCACCGGGGCCCGTCCCTTCCGTTAAAGGAGAGGCCGCGCCCGCTGTGTGGGCAGGACTCCGAACCGCCGCTTCAACGCCAGGCGGTGCCGGGAGAACTTGTCGTCGGGGGAGAACCGAGCCGGGTGGGCCGAGCGGGTGGGCTGCCCCGCCGGGGACACTTTCTGCGGGAAGGAAGGAAGGGAAAGGGGTGAGGCCGAGCCGTGCCGGGACCCCGGGAGCCTCCCCGGTCTCCCCTCCCCGGTCTCCCCTCCCCGGTACCTTCAGTGTGTAAACGCGCTCCCCGCGCTCATCGGTGTAGCACTGCAGGAACATGGCGCCGCTGCCTTCGCCGCGCAGAGCGCGATGGGAAAGAGGGGGGCTCGCGCGGAATGGGAAATGTAGTCCAGGAGAGCACAGAGTGCGGAAGTGGCTTTAGCGATGGCCAAGATGGCGGCGCCCTTCCCCAAGATGGCGGCGCCCATGCGGGACACGCCCCAGTCACCATGGCTCCCATCGCCGCTTCGCCCCTCCCTTCCCCTCCACCACGTGACCACGTTCTCATTGGCACTAGGCTGAACGGTTGCATCCCTATTGGCCCCCGCGGCGTCCCGCTCCCTGATTGGCGGCGGTGCTTCACGTGACGAGCGGCGGTGAGGAGCGCAGCGGCCGCCGTACGAAGGTACGGGTCGGGGAGGGGTGGTCCCGCGTTACCGGAACAACGGGGGCGGGGCTACCGAGGAACCGGAGAACTTCCGGGGCAACCGGAGAAGCTCCCGGGACGGATCCGTGTGTCCCGGTTGGGGTCCCGGTGTGTTTCCGGTGCCACCGTGTCGTCCCCCCCCCCCCCCCCCCCCACAGGCCGAGGCGATGCCGCTGCCCGTGGCGCTGCAGTCCCGCCTGGCCAAGCGCGGCCTGCTCAAGCACGTGGAGCCCGGTAAGAACCAGGGGGGAAACCGGGGAAGGGGGCGTGGCCAGGCCGGAGGGAGGCGGAGCTGGAGTTGTCTAGGGGAGGGGCTATGACCATATAAAGGGGGCTGATGGGCGTGGCTATGTCTCGGCGGGGGCTGGGGGCGGTGCTGTGACCGTAGAAGGGTTGCTGTGGTGGGCGGGGCTATGGCTATAGAAGGGTTGCAGTGGTGGGCGGGGCTATGGCCATAGAAGGATTGCCATAGTGGGCGGGGCTATGACCGTAGAAGGGTTGCAGTGGTGGGCGGGGTTATGACCATAGAAGGGTTGCGGTGTTGGGCGGGGCTATGATCATAGAAGGATTGCCGTAGTGGGCGGGGCTGTGACCATAGAAGGGTGTCTTTGGTGGGCGTGGCCATGCCTCAAGCTCCGCCCACTCGCAGAGCCGGAGGAGGAGATCATCGCCGAGGACTACGACGACGCGCACGTGGATTACGAGGCCTCGCGGCTGGAGGGGCTGCCCCCCCCTTGGTACAAGGTCATCGACCCGACCTGGTGAGACACCCCCCCCTGGAGCCCCCCACCCTCCCGTGGGGCTATAGGGGCCATAGGGACGCTCTCCAGGGGTTATAGGGGCCATAGGGACACTCTCCAGGGGTTATAGGGGCCACAGGGACACTCTCCAGGGGCTATAGGGAACATAGGGACCCTCTCCAGGGGTTATAGGGGCCATAGGGACACTCTCCAGGGGCTATAGGGGCCATAGGGACGCTCTCCAGGGGCTATAGGGGCCATAGGAACGCTCTCCAGGGGCTATAGGGAACATAGGGACGCTCTCCAGGGGCTATAGGGGCCATAGGGACGCTCTCCAGGGGCTATAGGGGCCATAGGAACGCTTCCAGGGGCTATAGGGGCCATAGGGACACTCTCCAGGGGCTATAGGGAACATAGGGACGCTCTCCAGGGGCTATAGGGAACATAGGGATGCTCTCCAGGGGCTATAGGGAACATAGGGACGCTCTCCAGGGGCTATAGGGAACATAGGGACGCTCTCCAGGGGCTATAGGGAACATAGGGACGCTCTCCAGGGGCTATAGGGAACATAGGGACGCTCTCCAGGGGCTATAGGGGCCATAGGAACGCTCTCCAGGGGCTATAGGGGCCATAGGAACGCTCTCCAGGGGCTATAGGGAACATAGGGACGCTCTCCAGGGGCTATAGGGGCCATAGGAACGCTCTCCAGGGGCTATAGGGAACATAGGGACGCTCTCCAGGGGCTATAGGGAACATAGGGATGCTCTCCAGGGGCTATAGGAACATAGGGACGCTCTCCAGGGGCTATAGGGAACATAGGGACGCTCTCCAGGGGCTATAGGGAACATAGGGATGCCCTCCAGGGGCTATAGGGAACATAGGAACCCTCTCCAGGGGTTATAGGGGCTATAGGGACGCTTTCCAGGGGCTGTAGGGGTCATAGGGACATTCTCCAGGGGCTATAGGGAACATAGGGACGCTCTCCAGGGGCTATAGGGAACATAGGGATGCTCTCCAGGGGCTATAGGGAACATAGGGATGCTCTCCAGGGGCTATAGGGAACATAGGAACCCTCTCCAGGGGTTATAGGGGCTATAGGGACGCTTTCCAGGGGCTGTAGGGGTCATAGGGACATTCTCCAGGGGCTATAGGGAACATAGGGACGCTCTCCAGGGGCTATAGGGAACATAGGGATGCTCTCCAGGGGCTATAGGGAACATAGGGACGCTCTCCAGGGGCTATAGGGAACATAGGGATGCTCTCCAGGGGCTATAGGGAACATAGGGACGCTCTCCAGGGGCTATAGGGAACATAGGGACGCTCTCCAGGGGCTATAGGGAACATAGGGATGCTCTCCAGGGGCTATAGGGAACATAGGAACCCTCTCCAGGGGTTATAGGAGCCATAGGACCCTCTCCAGGGGTTATAGGGCTATAAGGCCCTTCTTCAGGGGCTATAGGGACCCTTTCCAGGGGCTATAGGGGCCATAGGAACCCTCTCCAGGGCTTATAGGTGCCATATTGAGCCTGTTCAGGGGTTATAGGGGCCATAGGGACCCTCTCCAAGGGTTATAGGAGCCATAGGGACCCTCTCCAGGGCTTATAGGGGCCATATTGAGCCTGTTCAGGGGTTATAGGGGCCATAGGGACCCTCTCTAGGGGCTATAGGGACCCTCTCCAGGCATTATAGGGGCTATAATGACCTTCTCCAGGGACTATAGGGCCCTTTCCAGGTCCTATAGGAACCATAATGACCCTCTCCAGGGGTTATACGGGCCACAGGAACTCTCTCCAGGGCTTATAGGGGCCATAGTGACCCTGTTCAGGGGTTATAGGGGCTATAAGGACCGTCTCCAGGGGTTATAGGGGCCATAGGGACTCTCCAGGGGTTATAGGAGCCATAGGGACCCTCTCCAGGGGTTATAGGAGCCATAGGGACCCTCTCGAGGGGCTGTAAGGTCCATAGGAACCCTCTCCAGGGCTTATAGGGGCCATATTGAGCCTGTTCAGGGGTTATAGGGGCCATAGGAACCCTCTCCAGGGCTTATAGGGGCCATATTGAGCCTGTTCAGGTGTTATAGGAGCCATAGGGACCCTCTTCAGGGGCTGTAGGGGCTATAGGGGTCCTCTCCAGGGGTTATAGGGGCTATAAAGACCTTCTCCAGGGGCTATGTGGACCTTTTCAAGGGACTATAGGGACCATAGGGACCCTCTCCAGGGGCTTTAGGGTCTATAAGGACCCTCTCCAGGGCCTTTAGGGCCTATAAGGACCTTCTCCATGGGCTATAGGGCCCTTCCCAGGGGCTATAAGAGCCCGCTATAGGCTCCTGCCACCCACAGTGGGCTGCCCTACTACTGGAACGTGGAGACCGACCTCGTGTCCTGGTTGTCCCCAAACGACCCCAACTCCGTCATCACCAAAGCTGCCAAGAGGCTCAAAGGGGCCCAGGGTGAGTCAATGGGGGGGGACACCCCCCAAAACCTCCGGGTTAGGGGGAGCAGGGAAGGGTTTGGGGGTGTCCCCCCCTCTTTCAGTCCTGGTTCCTCCCATTTTGGCTCCAGTAGAGGCTGAGGAACCCCCTGAGAGGGGCTACGAGAAGGAGGAGCCCCCCCGGGAGCGGCGCTTCCACCGGCGCGAGGAGCTGGCGCCGTACCCCAAGAGCAAGAAAGGTGCGTTTGGGGTACCCCCCCATCACTTGGGGGGGTTCTTCTTCACATGGGGGCTCCCCATTCATTTGGGAGGCTCCCCTCATTTTGGGGGAGTCCCCATTCAATTTGGGGGCTCCCCCTTCATTTGGGGGGGTTCTTTCACTTTGCGGAGTCCCCCTCATTTAGGGGGGGTCCCCATTCCCCTTGGGGGGTCTCCATCACTTTGGGGGTTTCCCCTTCACTTGGGGCTACCCCTTGACTTGGGGGTGTCCCCTCTACACTGGGGGTTCCCCCCTTCATTTGGCAATGTCCCCAACACTCTGGGGGCTCCTCCCTTCATTTGGGAGCTGCTGCCCCTAAGTTTGCCCCACTCTGACCCCTATTTCCCCACCTCCCTCCCCCAAAAGGCAGCCGCAAGGACGAAGAACTGGACCCCATGGACCCCAGTGCCTACTCGGATGCCCCCAGGTAAGTCCTGGAGCCATGCAATGGGGTTGGGAAGGACCTGGAAGCTCCTCCAGTTCCAATCCACAGGGATCCCTCCCACTGGCACAGGTTGCTCCAAGCACCACTGCCAGGGATGGGGCATCCCAGACCTTCTCCATTCAACCCATCCCAGTATCCTCCTGGGGATGAAATTCCTTAGATCCCAGGGAAATGTCCCCTGGTCCATGTCCCATCCCTCCAGTCCCTGATGGAGAATCCCCCTCCAGCATCCTCATACCACCCCCCCTTCAGACCCTGGAAGCTGCTCTGAGGTCTCCACGCAGCTTCTCTCCTCCAGCCTTCCCTCTGGATCCCATTCCCACCCTTTGGATCCCATCCCAACCACACTCAGTTCCTTTAGGGCTGGGTTTGTGATCCTCTTCCCCCCCCATCACCAGGGGGACGTGGTCCACGGGGCTCCCCAAGAGGAACGAAGCCAAGACCGGGGCGGACACCACGGCCGCGGGGCCCCTGTTCCAGCAGCGCCCGTACCCGACCCCGGCGCCGTCCTCCGGGCCAATGCTGAGGCCTCCCGGAGCAAGGACTGACCCCAACCCCCCCGGGCCCCCTGAAAACACCTCTGGGACCCCCAAAAACACATCTGGGACCCCAAAACCACCTCTGGGACCCCCAAAAACACCTCTGGGACCCCCAAAAACACCTCTGGGACCTCCAAAAACAACTCTGGGAACCCCCAAAACCACCTTTGGGACCCCAAAAACAACTCTGGGAACCCCCAAAACCACCTTTGGGACCCCAAAAACAACTCTGGGACCCCCCAAAACCACCTTTGGGACCCCAAAAACAACTCTGGGACCCCAAAAGCCACCTTTGGGACGCCAAAAGCCACCTTTGGGAACCCCAAAAAACACCATTGAGACCCCAAAACCATCTTTGGGACCCTAAAAAACACCTCTGGGACCCCAAAACCACCTCTGGGAACCCCAAAACCCACCTTTGGAACCCCCAAACCACCTCTAGAACCCCCAAAATGCCTCTGGGAGCCCAGAAACACCTCTGGGAACCCCAAAAGCCACCTCTTGGACCCCAAAACCACCTTTGGGACCCCAAAAGCCACCTTTGGGACCCCAAAACCACCATTGGGACCCCAAAAGCCACCTTTGGGACCCCAAAACCGCCTTTGGGAACCCCCAAAACCACCCTTGGGATCCCCAAAACCATGTTTGGGACCCCAAAACCACCTTTGGGAACCCCCCAAACCACCATTGGGATTCCCAAAACCCCCCTTGGGATCCCCAAAACCATCTTTGGGACCCCCAAAACCACCTCTGGGACCCCAAAACCTCTCGGACACCCCCCCCCCGGCCCCCCTCAAATCACTGCCTTCAGTGGAATAAAGGTGCTGAAGACTCAGGGGGTGTGGAATAGGAAGGGGGGGGGGATGTGGGGGGGGTTTATTGGTGCACAAGGGTCCTGCTCAGGCCTGGGGGGGGGGCAATGCCTCCCATTATAACCCAATGGCTCCAGACCCCCCCCCCCCCCCAAACCCAGTAGCCAATGGCCCCACCCACACCGCACCCCCCCCCGGGGGACTCTGACGTCATCGCGGCTGTGACTCACCCCAACCGCACCCCCCCCCCCCACCCCACATCTGGATTCGCTCAACAGCTGGGGGGGGGGGAGGGGGGGACCAACCCTCCCCCCCCTCCCCCCCTCCCCCCCCCCCCAAAGGAGCCGGGTGTGGAGGTTCAGCACCCGCTGTTTATTGCCCCTCCCCCACCCGGAGGGAGGGGGGTAAGGGGGGGGGGGAGGGGCAACAATCCCAGTTTGAGGGGGGTCTCTCCCACTTTGCCCCCTCCCCCCCATCACCCTGAGGCAGGGGGGGGTGCCCGGGGGAGCCCCCTCAGCCCCCCCAGTGCTCCCAGTAGCACCAATGCGGCTCCCAGTGCCACCGGTAGCGCCAGCAGCAGCCCCCCCCCAAGGGCCCCGCGCCTGGGGGGGGGCCTGGTACTGGGGGGGGGAACTGGGGCAAGGGGGGGGGGTTTGGAGGGTTGGGGGGAGGGTGGGGGGGTTGTGAGGGGCGAATGGGGTTTATGGGGGGTATTGGGGGGGGGCTTGAGCCTGGGGAGGGCAACTGGGGGGGTAATGGGGGTAATTTGGGGGGTATCTGGGGTAGCAGGGGGGCAACTGGGGGGGGAACTGGGGTATCTGGGGGGGGAACTGAGGGGGTAATGGGGGTATCTGGGGGGGCATTGGGGGAGGTAACTGAGGGGGTAACCGGGGTATCTGGGGGGGCAACTGAGGGGGTAACTGGGGTATCGGGGGGGGCAACTGGGGGGGTAACTGGGGTATCGGGGGGGTAACTGGGATAATGGGGAGGGAAACCGGGGTGTGCTTGGCTGTGGGGGGCAGAACTGGGGCCAACTGGGATGTAGGGGGGGCAACTGGAGGGTCCTGAGAGGTGGGGGGAGCACTTGGGGGTTCTCCAGTCCTGGGGGGGGCACCGGGGGGTTCCTGCGGGATGGACAGGGGGGTTTGGGGGTCCCTGTAGGGCACTGGGGGGGAGCTGGCTCCATAGGGGTCCCAGGGATCAATGGGGGGGTCCCCAAGGCTATAGGGGTCTTTGGGGTCAGTGGGGGGGTCCCCCAAAGCTATAGGGGTCTTTGGGGTCAGTGGGGGGGTCCCCAAAGCTATAGGGGTCCCTGCGATCCATGGGGGGGTCCCCAAGGCTATAGGGGTCCCTGGGGTCAGTGCGGGGGTCCCCAAGGCTATAGGGGTCCCTGGGGTCAGTGGGGGGGTCCCCAAGGCTATAGGGGTGCCTGGGGTCAGTGGGGGGGTCCCCAAGGCTATAGGGGTCCCTGGGGTCAGTGGGGGGGTCCCCAAGGCTATAGGGGTCCCTGGGGGTCAGTGGGGGGGTCCCCAAGGCTATAGGGGTCCCTGGGGTCAGTGGGGGGGTCCCCAAGGCTATAGGGGTCCCTGAGGTCAGGTTGGGGGTCCCAGGGGTCCGTGTGGAGATCTGGAGCTATTTGGGGGTCCCCAACCTCATAGGGGTCTTGGGGTCTATAGGGGTCCCTATGGGAGTCCCCATAGGGGTCCCAGGGCCTGGTTTGGGGGTCCCTGCCCCTGCGGAGGCTCCCGGGCTCAGGGTCCTCATCCCCGTAGGGCTCCAAGAGGGGGGGGCCCCCTTCAGGGTCCTCATCCCCATAGGGGTCCATATAGGGGTCCCCATAGATATCAGGGTCCCAGGGCTCCTCACCCCTATAGGGCAGGGCCGGGCCCGTGTAGGGGCCCCCATAGGACTCAGGGTCCCAGGGCTGCTCCTCGGGCTCCTCCAGGGCCGTGTAGGGGTCCCCGTAGGTGTCGGGGTCCTCATCCCCGTATGGGGGGGCAGAGCCGGGATGGGGGGCACCGTACGTGGCAGGGGCCTGCGGGGAGCCCGGTGCCAGGTCCCCGTGGTGCAGATCCCGGTGCCAGGATGCTCCCGAATCCTCATCGCTGCCTTGGTGCAATTCCCGGTGCCTGCCCGGTGCCAGGTCCCCCAGTGCCTCCCGGTGCCGCGGTGTCGGGTCCTGGTCCCCGTCTTGGTGCAAATCCCGGTGCAATTCCCGGTGCCTGCTCGATGCCAGGTTCTGGTGCTGCAAACCCCGGTGCCAGGATGCTCCTGTATCCTCAGTGCTGCCTTGGTGCAAGCCCTGGTACCTCCTTGATGCCAGGTCCCGGTGGTTCAAACCCCGGTGCCAGGATGCTCCTGTATCCTCAGTGCTGCCTTGGTGCAAGCCCTGGTACCTGCTCGGTGCCAGGTCCCGGTGGTTCACACCCCGGTGCCAGGATGCTCCTGTATCCTCATCACTGCCTTGGTGCAATTCCCGGTGCCTGCTCGGTGCCAGGTCCCCATGGTGCAGATCCCGGTGCCAGGATGCTCCCGCATCCCCATCACTGCCTTGGTGCAGTTCCCGGTGCCTGCTCGGTGCCAGGTCCCGGTGGTTCAAACCCTGGTGCCAGGATGCTCCTGTATCCTCATCACCACCTTGGTGCAAGCCCTGGTCCCTCCTTGATGCCAGGTCCCCATGGTGCCAGGATGCTCCTGTATCCTCATCACCACCTTGGTGCAAGCCCTGGTCCCTCCTTGATGCCAGGTCCCCATGGTGCCAGGATGCTCCTGTATCCTCATCACCACCTTGGTGCAAGCCCTGGTCCCTCCTTGATGCCAGATCCCCATGGTGCCAGGATGCTCCTGTATCCTCATCACCGCCTTGGTGCAAGCCCTGGTCCCTGCTCGATGCCAGGTCCCCATGGTGCCAGGATGCTCCTGTATCCTCATCACCGCCTTGCTGCAATTCCCGGTGCCTGCCCGGTGCCAGATCCCGGTGCCAGGATGCTCCCGCATCCCCCTCACCTCCTTGCTGCGGATCCTCCTCCGCTCCCCTTGATGCCAACTCCCCGTGCTTCCAAGGCTCTCCCGTCTCCCCCTCTCCGTTCAATCCCCGGTGCTTCCCACCCCGTGCCTTCTTCCTACCGTGCCTCCAGCCCCTCCTGGCTCCGTGGGGCGGGCGGCGGCGGCAGGCGGCCCCATCGGGCTGCAGCACGTACCCGGGGTGGCAGTGACAAGCGAAGCCCCCCTCGTGGTTCAGGCACATGTGGTGGCACACGGCTGCCGTGCGGCACTCGTCCGTGTCCCCGCAGGCCCCCGCGGCCCCCGGTACCGGTCCGAACCCCAACGGACACGGAGGGGACAGCGGGGACACCCCCACCGTCACCCCCGCCGCTACCAGCGCCACCAGCGCCAGCATCGCTCCGGTCGCGTTGTGCCGTGGGGGGGGGACGGGACGGGACGGGACGGGACGGGACGGGGGCCAAGGGCGGTGCTGGAGCCGGGACAACCCCTCCCAGTGCTCCCAGGGCTCGCTCCAAGCCGGGAACACCCTGACCTTGACACCCCCCGCCTTGCCCATAACTTGTGGGGTCACCCCCCAAGTGCTGCGGGTGGGATTTGGGGGGAGCTGGGTGGGATTTGGGGGTCTGGAGGGGGAGGAAGCAGCTGGGGAGGGGGGGGGGGTGCTGCCCCCCAAGTGCTGCGGGTGGGATTTGGGGGGGTTTGGAGGGGAGGAAACAGCTGGGGGGGGGGGTGGTGACCCCCAAGTGCTGGGGCTGGGATTTGGGGGCAGCTGGGTGGGATTTGGAGGGGGAAGAAGCAGCTGGGGGGGGGGGTGGGGTGCTGCCCCCCAAGTGCTGCGGGTGGGATTTGGGGGGAGCTGGGTGGGATTTGGGGGTCTGGAGGGGGAGGAAGCAGCTGGGGGGGGGGTGCTGACCCCCAAGTGCTGCGGGTGGGATTTGGGGGGGTTGGATGGGAAGGAAGCAGCCCTAGGGGTGTGTGTGTGTGGGTGCTGCCCCCCAAGTGCTGCGGGTGGGATCTGTGGGGAGCTGGGTGGGATTTGGGGGGGTTTGGAGGGGGAGGAAGCAGCTGTGGGGGGGTTTGTGGGGCCCCCCAAGTTCTGGGGCTGGGATCTGGGGGGAGCTGGGTGGGATTTGGGGGGGTTTGGAGGGGGAGGAAGCAGCTGGGGAGGGGGCGGGGTGCTGACCCCCAAGTGCTGCGGGTGAGATTTGGGGGGGAGCTGGGTGGGATTTGGGGGTCTGGAGGGGGAGGAAACAGCTGGGGGGGGGGCGGGGTGCTGACCCCCAAGTGCTGCGGGTGGGATTTGGGGGGAGCTGGGTGGGATTTGGGGGTCTGGAGGGGGAGGAAACAGCTGGGGGGGGGGGTGCTGCCCCATAGAGGGGGTGCTGCAGCTGAGATCTGGAGGGAGCTGTTTGGGATTTGGGGGTCTAGAGGGGGAGGAAGTGGTTGGGGGGGTGATGCCCCATAGGAGGGGTGATCCCTGATAGTGGGGGTGATGCCCCATAGAGGGGTTGTTGCCCCCCAAGTGCTGGGGCTGGGATTTGGGGGGAGCTGGTTGGGATTTGGGGGGTTTGGAGTGGGAAGAAGCAGTTTGGGGGGGGTGATGCCCCATAGAGGGGGTGGCTGCCCCCCAAGTCCTGGGGCTGTGATTTGGGGGGAGCTGGTTGGGATTTGGGGGTCTAGTGGGGGAGGAAGTGATTGGGGGGGGGCGATGCCCCATAGAGGGGGTGCTGCCCCCCAAGTGTGTGCTTCCCCA
>NW_026893515.1:0-25791 GCF_033815535.1 Pezoporus flaviventris | reverse complement strand
TGGCGGAGCATCCACCCCCACAAGCCCCCTCCCCCTCCCACCCCCATTGGCTACACCCCCCCTCTAATCCCCGCCCCTCTCCCCTCAGCCACTCACCCCTCACTCCCAGCCCTATCCCCGCTCCCATTGGCCAGCGGGCAGGGAGGGGGCGGGCTCTTCCGGCCTCGCCGCTCTTCCTCTTCCCGCAGGGCCCCGCCGTGTCTCTCCGGTGCCTTCCGGGCCCCCCCATAGGGGCTGTGTCCCCCCCCCATACCCCCTATATCCCCCCTATATCCCCCCCTATATCCCCCCTATATCCCCCCCTATATCCCCCTATATCCCCCCTATATCCCCCCTATATCCCCCCCTATATCCCCCCTATATCCCCCCTATATCCCCCCTATATCCCCCCTATATCCCCCCTATATCCCCCCTATATCCCCCCTATATCCCCTATACCCCCCATACCCCCTATATCCCCCCTATATCCCCTATATCCCCTATACCCCCCATACCCCCTATTTCCCCCCTATATTCCCCCCTATATCCCCTATCCCCCCCATACCCCCTCTATCCCCTATCCCCCCCCATAGGGCAAACCCCATAGCACAGCCCCCCCATACCCCCCCCGGGGAGCAGGCAGAGGGGGGGCATTGCCCATAAGGAGCCCCCCTCCCTCCTCCTCCTCCTCCTCAGGTGAGGAAGAGCGGGGTGGGGGGGGCTCGCTCGGGGGGGGGTCGCTGCGCCCTTGCCCCCCCCCCCAGCCCCCAGCCATGGAGATGGGGAAGGGGAAGGGGGGAGCGGGGGGAAGTTGCTGGTTTCCACCCTCCTGGATGCCAAGGATGAGCTGGAGGAGGTAGGTGGGGGGGAGGGGGGGTTGGGGGGGGGGGGTACAGGGGTGAAGGGGTACAGGGATACAGGGGTGCAGGGATGCAGGTATATATGGATGCAGGGATGCAGGAGTACAGGGATGCAGCAATACAGGTATACAGGTGTGCAGGGATACAGGGATCCAGAGGTACAGGGATACAGGGGTGCAGGGATCCAGGGGTACAGGGATCCAGGGGTACAGGGATGCAGGGATACAGGGGTGCAGGGATACAGGGGTACGGGGATGCAGCGATACAGGGGTACAGGGATACAGGGGTACATTAATACAGGGATGCAGGGGTACAGGGATGCAGCGATACAGGGATGCAGGGGTACAGGAATACAGGGATGGAGGGATGCAGGGATGCAGGTGTACAGGGGTACAGGGATGCAGGGATACCGGGGTACAGGGATGCAGGGATACAGGGGTACGGGGATGCAGGGGTACAGGGATACAGGGGTACATTAATACAGGGATGCAGGTTTACAGGGATGCAGGGGTACATTAATACAGGGATGCAGGGGTACAGGAATACAGGGATGGAGGGATGCAGGGATGCAGGTGTACAGGGATGCAGGGATGAAGGGACACAGGTATACAGGGATGCAGGGATACAGGGGTACAGGTATTCAGGAATACAGGGATGCAGGTTTACAGGGGTACAGGGATGCAGGTTTACAGGGGTACAGGTATACTGGTATACAGGGATGCAAGGATACAGGGATGCAGGGGTACAGGTGTACAGGTGTGCAGGGATGCAGGGATGCAGGGATAGGGCACTGGGAATGGAGGCGGCAGCGCCGAGGCAGCGCTTCCCTGTGAGGGTGCTGGGCACCGGGATGGGTTCAATGGAGGAGGTTTGGATGCTCCGTGCAGCCAATGGGAGACGTCCGTGCCCCATCCCTGCGCTCCATCCCATTCCATGATTCCCGTTGGGAAAGGGTCTGCTCCTACGCAAGGAGCATCGGGACCGCGTTGCTCTGACACAGGCTGGCACGGATCCCACGGGATCCCAGGTTCAGGAATGCTGCTGCTTGTCCCCAGGACAAGGGCTGGTTGTTGAGTGGTGGAAATGAATGGAGTTGAGGCTCCCAAAGTGGTCCAGAGGAGGGAGAGCATCCCATTGGCTTTGAGCTGCAGGAGGCAAACGGGGTGGTGATGGGAATAACGGCATCCCGATGGGAATAACACCATCTCTGTGGGGATACCGCCGTCCCGATGGGAATAACACCATCCCGATGGGAGTAACACCATCCTGGTGGGAATAACGCCGTCCTGATGGGAGTAACCCCATCCTGATGGGAGTAACCCCATCCTGATGGGAATAACACCATCCTGATGGGAATAACACCATCCCAATGGGAGTAACGCCATCCTGGTGGGAGTAACCCCATCCTGATGGGAATAACACCATCCCAGTGGGAGTAACGCCATCCTGGTGGGAATAATGCCGTCCCGATGGGAATAACGCCATCCCGATTGGAATACCACCATCTCAATGGGAATACTGCCGTCCCGGTGGGAATACCGCCATCCCGATGGGAATAACGCTGTCCCAGTTGGAATAACATCATCCCGACGGGAATACCACTGTCCTGGTGGGAATAACACCATCCTGAAGAGAAGAACACCATCCCGATGGGAATAACGCCGTGCCAGTTGGAATAACACCATCCCAATGGGAATACCACCGTCCTGATGGGAATAACACCGTCCCTGTGGGAAGAACTCCATCCTGATGGAAATGACTCCATCCCGATGGGAATAACGCCATCCCAATGGGAATAACGCCATCCCGATGGGAATAATGCCATCCCGATGGGAGTAACGCCATCCCGATGGGAGTACCACCATCCCGATGGGAATAACACCATTCCAATGGGAGTACCGCCATCCCGATGGGGATAACGCCATCCCAATGGGAGTACCACCATCCCGATGGGAGTACCGCCATCCCAACGGGAGTACCGCCATCCTGATGGGAATAACGCCATCCCGATGGGAGTACCGCCATCCTGATGGGAATAACGCCATCCCGATGGGAGTACCACCATCCCGATGGGAATAACACCATCTCAATGGGAGTACCACCATCCCGATGGGAATACCACCATCCCGATGGGAATAACGCCATCCCAAGCTCTGGAAGCTGCCATTGGAGTGTATTTATGTGCCTTCCACGCAGTCCCTGCTCCCCGTGTGTGCTGGCTCCCAGCCAGGCCTGCCCAGAACATTCCCAGCTCCAGCTGGGAGCTTCCCATTGGGCTGGAAAAGCAGCTCCATGCTCCGGGTGTCCTGGGATGCTCCCGCTGGATCTGGGTTGGGAAGGAGCCAGCAGGGCGGCTCCGATCGGGCGCAGGGATGGATGTGTGCGGATGGAGGCGAGGGAGACTTCCCAGGGATGAGCTGGTCCTTACCCATCTCCATCTCTTCCACTGCTGGGAACCAGCACCAGAGACCGAATTCCAGTTGGGAAAAGCTGCTTCCGGCTGATTCCTTCCCTTTGGCTGGGGGTTCTCCCTCTGCTTTTCCAGCTCCTGGATCTTATCCTCCCTTTCCGCATCATTCCTGTGCTTTGGAGCTGGGATCTTCCTGGGCTTTGCCCCGTTGCTCCTGCATAAAACCCCCGGGATACAGCCCGTTCCTCACCGGCTTTAATGGGTTGGACCTGGATGAGCTTTAAGCTGCCTTCATCCCAACCCATCCCATGATCCCATGGTTTGCTTCTTCCATGCCTGTGCTCCTGACTTCCTGGCTCTTCCCATCTCCATCCCTCCGGATGCTCCGTGCCAGCATCTCCTGCTGTGCTCCACCAGAAGCTGCTCAGATGGGATGGGACCGGGACGTTTCCAGGGCTGCTCCCACATGGATGATGGTTTGGGATCAAGCTGATATCCATGTCCATGATGGGGTTGGGGGGGGTTTGGAGCCCTGCTCTGTTCTGGCAGCATCCCAATGGATGCCTCTTGCTTCCAGAGGCTGGAGAGATGCGTGAGCATCGTCACGGCGCTCACCAATGGGCTCTCGGAGCGGGAAGCCAACGATGCTCTCAACGCTCACGTAAGTCCTCGTGTCCTTTGGGGTGGGATGGATCCTGCCTGGATCAAGGGACTCATGGAAGGGAGGGGGGGGTTTTCAAGCTTCCCACTTTGGAATTCCACACTTGGTGGCTTCAATCCCTTTGGAAGCCGATTGCTCCCTCCACTCACTGCGGTTCATTGCGGGGCTCAGGTGGATCCTGCCCCTTTTCCCCAGCGTGGGAACACTCACACATGGAATTCCTCGGGTCTTGCCTGGCCTCGCAGCAACCAGATTCCAGCCCTTTGGAAAGGGCCCGTTCACGCTAGCCAGGGGATGGAGCTGCAGATGTTACCCTATAAGGCTGCGTGCGTTGCTACTGGGCTCTCAGCTATGCCTGGTGCGTTTCTAACCCCCCCCCAGACACCTTGGGCCGTGCTCCAGAGGCCCCTTCCCTTCCTGGGCAGCGCTTGGCATCGCAAGGGTGGGATTCAGGGCTCCTGGAATGCATTCCCGCTTGGAAGAGAGCAGCCAGGTCCCATCCCTTGGGTCCAACTGGTGCCCTATGAAGCCGTGGCTGCCCCATCTTGCAGTGCTCAAGGAGCATCCTGCTCTAGGGCAGCTGTCCCTGCCCGTGGGGCTGGATGGGCTTTAAGCTCCCTTCATCCCAACCCATTCCATGATGTGCTCCTCCTGGGATACCCTGAAGCCACTCAAAGCTCTCAGCGCCAAGGGCATCCCCTTTCCTCCAGGGAGGCCCTTTATGGTTTGGGTATTCCCGGTTCGGATTCCTTCCTGGATGCTCCATGTGGGGTTTCCTGCTTCTCTTGCCCCATCTCACTGCTGGCTCTGCCTTCCTCTCCCTTAGATATGCAAAGGAAGCCCCCAGCACGAGGAGATCTGCCTGGGGCTCTTCACCCTGGTCCTCACGGAGCCCGCTCAGGCCCAGAAGGTAAGAGCCACTGTTCCATTGGGAATGGAATGGGGCAGTGCTGGGGCTTCCTCCTGGCTGGAATCCCGGTGCCGAGCAGAGCATCCCGGCTTTGCTGCATCCGTGTGGTCCAGGGGCTGACGCTCAGGGATGCTGCCACCAAGGGAAGGGGCTTGGTTGGGTGCTTGCCCAGCCTGGGAATGAATTGGGTTTCCCTAGGGGAGGCAGGCACTGGTCCTAAAGGGAGCATCCTGGAAAGAATTCCTGCCTGGATCTAGACCTTAAGGTCCTTTCCAGCCCATCCCAGCCTGGGATTCCATGGCTCTGCCTTGGCTGTGCATGGCTTTGATGCTGGAAGCTCTAGGAATCCCCCCCCTTGAGGCACGTGTGCAATTCCTAGAGGAAAAACTGCTTTCCAGCAGCCCCCCCTCTGGTGATTCCAGAGCGAATCCCGAAATCCCTTTGTAATGGGTCCAGGGTGATTGCTGGCATTGCAGCCGCTCACCAATGGGAAGAGGAACGTTTTGTATGGGAAAACTCTGGGATGCGGGTTTGGAGCAGCTCCAAGGAAAAGCCTTGGAATGAGCCCTCCCCGGGCTCCTTCTTGGGGTGCAGGGGATGGGAAGGGGCTGAAGGGGACCTCAGGGCGTGCTGGGAGGGATGCTCCATAAATCCCGGTGCTGCGCTGGCCGGAGGCGACTCAGGCAAGGCTCTGCCTTGATTTAATCCCTGTTGTGATTGGATTCCGGTCCCTAACTCCTCTGGTTTCCTCTTTTCCCATTGGTTTAAAGGGGGGGATTTGGGCTGGAGATGGGGAAGAAGTGAGGGTGCTGAGGACCTGGGAGGGGATGAAGGGAGGAGCTGGGGCTGCCCCATCCCTGGCAGTGCTCACGGCCGGGTTGGAGCTGTCCCTGCCCGTGGAACTGGATGAGCTTTAAGCTCCCTGCATCCCATCCCATTCCATGATCCTTCCCGGGGGCTGAAGCCCCCCCTTGCCTCCTCCCTCGTGTTGCATTGACCCTGCAGGCAGCAGGGATGCGCTGGGATGCGCTGGGATGCCCTGGTCCAGCCATAAGGAGGGCGCTGACCCCTTCATTCCCAAGTGACGTGGCCCAGCTCCCTCCTCTTCCTGCTTTAATTATCCCGGGATCAGAGGGCTCTGAACCCAGCGCCCTGCTCAGCACCTCCTCCACTGCCTGCTCAGCACCTCCAGGCTGGGAGGAGGTCTCTTCCCTCCCCTCCGTGCCTCTTCCCCCTTCATTCCAAGCGCGCATCCATCCTTCCTCCCTGTTCGGTGCAGTGGGAATGCTGGCTCCGGGGTGCAGGGAAGCCATCCGGGTTCCCTCCCCACCCCTGTGGCTGTTGGGGACCTCAAGAGCTTCCCCATTCCCTGTGGATTCCCTGCTCGGCAGGAATGCCAGCAAGGAAGGGGTTGGTGATGTCTTGGCATTGCCCTGATGGGATGGGATGAGGCTTGTTCTGCTCTGGCTGCTTGTGCTTGGGGGGCTTGGATGAGCTCTGCTCTAGGGACAGGACAAGGGGAATGGCTTTAACCTGCAGGGGGGAGACTGGGATGAGCTCTTAGGCAGGGCAGGGACCTTTCCAAAGGGATTAAAAGCTTTTTTCCCCCCCTATCTGGCTGTGTCCTGGACCGGCTTGACCCCTGTGTTTCCCCATTGGAATGATGTCTGGGGCTGACCCAGGGAGGGAGATGCTGCGTGTTCTGGCTCTGCTTCATGGGCATCCATTTGGCATGTCAGAAGCACTTCCAGGCCCCGCTTGGGATCTGAGGGATGGATCCCTCTGCCTCGCTCCGGTTTTCCACAGTGCTCTATGGAAAAGGGATGGAGAAAGCCTGAGCGCAGGGAATCGGATCGAAGGCACCTCTGGGGGCCTCGGGAGCTCAGGAATACCATGGCGTTTCCTGGCACCCATTAACACCCATTAGCATCCCGCCGTTGTCCTGCCAGGACAAAGTCCTTCCTTTCCCTAGGATAATTCCCTCTTCCCACAGCAGAGCATCCCCATTCTCCCTGGAGCCAGGGGCATTGGAACGGTGTGGACGTGGCTGTCAATGAGCCCATCCTCCTTAGCGCTGGTGCCTCCTGGTTGTGTCCATGCCTTTGGCTCCTGGGGCTGCATCCAGTGAATCCATTTAGAGCATCCCAAAGGATGCTCCGTGCCCTTTTCCCTGAGGATCATTTCCTTGCTGTTACCCGCTCAGGTTCACGATGCCATTAAGAGCTTTCTTCCCCCATAACCATGCCCTGCATCTCCTCCCCTCGCAGTGCTACCGGGACCTGGCCCTGGTGAGCCGGGATGGGATGAACATCGTCCTCAACAAGATCAACCACATCCTGATGGAGAAGTACTTGAAGCTGCAGGACACGTGCCGCACCCAGGTGAGGAGGGGCAGCTCCTCTGCCCCCAAGTGCCCCTTCCACACCATCTACCCCAGGGTACCACGAGCAGAGGGGCTGGGGGGGGGGCAATGGGTACTGCTCCATGGCTGGGAGCTTGGGATGCTGGGCGGGGGGAAGCTGCAGTGATTTCTTCCTGTGCCCAGCTCGTGTGGCTGCTGCGGGAGCTGGTGAAGAACGGGGTGCTGGGTGCTGATGGCGTCTGCATGACCTTCATGAAGCAGATTGCAGGTGAGTCGAGGCCCAGCGTCCTGCCCCACTGGGCCTGCATCCCACCCCACTGGGCCTGCAGCATCCCGCCTCGCTGTGCCTGCATCCCACCGCGCTGTGCCTGCATCCTGCCTCGCTGTGCCTGCATCCCACTGTGCTGTGCCTGCATCCTGCCCCACTGTGCCTTCAGCATCCCGCCTTGCTGTGCATGCATCCTGCCTCGCTGTGCCTTCAGCATCCCGCCTCGCTGTGCCTGCATCCCGCCGCGCTGTGCCTGCATCCCACTGCGCTGTGCCTGCATCCCGCCTTGCTGTGCCTGCATCCCGCCTTGCTGTGCCTGCAGCATCCTACCCCACTGTGCCTGCATTCTGCCCCACTGTGCCTGCATCCCGCCTTGCTGTGCCTGCATCCCGCCTTGCTGTGCCTGCAGCATCCTACCCCACTGTGCCTGCATTCTGCCCCACTGTGCCTGCATCCCACCCCACTGTGCCTGCATCCCGCCTCGCTGTGCCTGCAGCCTCCTGCCCTGCTGTGCCTGCATCCCGCCTCGCTGTGCCTGCATCCTGCCCCGCTGTGCCTGCATCATCCTGCCCCACTGTGCCTGCATCCTGCCCCACTGTGCCTGCATCCCGCCTTGCTGTGCCTGCAGCATCCCACCTCACTGTGCCTGCATCCTGCCCCACGGTGCCTGCATCCCACCCCACTGTGCCTGCATCCCGCCTCGCTGTGCCTGCAGCCTCCTGCCCTGCTGTGCCTGCATCCCGCCTCGCTGTGCCTGCATCCCACCGCGCTGTGCCTGCATCCTGCCCCGCTGTGCCTGCATCATCCTGCCCCACTGTGCCTGCATCCTGCCCCACTGTGCCTGCATCCCGCCTTGCTGTGCCTGCAGCATCCCACCTCACTGTGCCTGCATCCTGCCCCACTGTGCCTGCATCCTGCCCCACGGTGCCTGCATCCCACCTCGCTGTGCCTGCATCCTCCTGCCCCCCCTGTGCCTGCAGCCTCCTGCTCCTCCCCAGCAGCGCAGTCACTCTCAGTGCTGCCCCGGGGCTGCTTTGTGCTGTGGCAAAGCCCGAGCTCTGCTGCTCCGCAGCGGGGTCCAGAGGAGCAGGCCCCAATCCTGCCCCAGCCTGGCTGCAGAGCCCAAACCTGCTGCTCCCCGCAGCCCCTCCGAAGGCTCGGGGCAGGCAGGAGCAGGCAGGGACAGGCAGGAACAGGCAGGGACAGGCAGGAACAGGCAGGGACAGGCAGGAGCAGGCAGGGACAGGCAGGAGCAGGCAGGAGCAGGCAGGGACAGGCAGGAGCAGGCAGGGACAGGCAGGAGCAGGCAGGAGCAGGCAGGGACAGGCAGGAGCAGGCAGGGACAGGCAGGAGCAGGCAAGGACAGGCAGGAGCAGGCAGGAGCAGGCAGGGACAGGCAGGAGCAGGCAGGGACAGGCAGGAGCAGGCAGGGACAGGCAGGGACAGGCAGGGACAGGCAGGAGCAGGCAGGGACAGGCAGGAGCAGGCAGGGACAGGCAGGGGCAGGCAGGGACAGGCAGGAGCAGGCAGGGACAGGCAGGAGCAGGTAGGGACAGGCAGGGACAGGCAGGGACAGGCAGGAGCAGGCAGGGACAGGCAGGAGCAAGCAGGAGCAGGCAGGAGCAGGCAGGGACAGGCAGGAGCAGGCACAGGAAGCGCCGTGGCTCCCGTTGCTGCCGGCTCCCAGCGCCGGGATCCTCCTTAACCCCGGCTCTGGGACAGCCGGAGCCGCGTGCGTGCGAGCGCCTTTCCTGCCCCACAGGAACGGGGCCTCTTCCGTGTTCCCTGCCCCACGGAGGAGGGAGCCGGGGGCCCGCCTGACCTTGGCCTTGCCTTGGGTGTGCCTGGAAAGGGCAGGAAGAGGGGAGCGGGAGCCAAGCAGCATCCCCCGGCTGCGCCCTCCCCATGCGGGGCGGCCGCTGCAGGCACTGCCCTGCCCCTGGAGCGTGAAGCTCCCTCCATCCCCAGCCCTGCTCCATGAAGGAGCCTTTATCCAGCTCCTGGATCCCAGCTCCTTTGCTCCCCAGCGGGTCCCCAGCATCACGGTCCTGGTGCTTTAAGGCCCCCCCAACACAAACCCCATTCCATGCATCCAACTCCCCCCATCAATCCCCCAACACAAACCCCATTCCATGCTATTCCATGCATCCACCTCCCCCCACCACAAACCCCATTCCATGCTATTCCATGCATCCACCTCCCCCACCACAAACCCCATTCCATGCTATTCCATGCATCCACCTCCCCCCGTGGATCCCCCAACACCCGGAGCGCGTTGCAGGCAGGGGATGCAGGGATGGAGGTGGTCCAGGAGCCTGGCAGTGGATCCCCACTGGGTTCCCAATGGCTTTCCCCCTCCTCTTGTGCTTGTGCTTCCAGGTGGGGATGTGACAGCCAAGAACATCTGGCTGGCTGAGAACGTGCTGGAGATCCTCACCGAGCAGAGGTAGGGATGCTGGGATCCATTGGGAAGAGCCTGGCATGGAGGGGGAGACCTCCCCATCCCTCTCGAGGGGGTGCTTGTCCTCAATGGGGTGCTGATGGGGTTCCCTGCACCTCGGCCTCCTTGGGGTGCTGTCCCTTGGGGGGCATCAACCAGCTTGGACGAGACCTTTAGGATCCCCGGTTCCACCCCTCTTGCTGCAGGTGAGGTGTGGGGGAGCATCCTGAAGCCTCTCCCTATGGATCTGGGGGGGCTCTGCTGCATGTCCCTCCCGTGCCCCTAACACACAGCACCCAGTGGGTGCCCAGTGCACACTGGGAGCAGCAGTCCAGGAATATTCCCTTCCTGAGCTCCAAAGGGGGGGGGGAAGTTCCTTTTGGAGGATTTAATTGCCCTAAAAGCTTCCTGTGTTTAAAGAGCTCCTGCTCCAGCAGGGCTAAAAGCGGCCAGGCCAGCTGGGAAGCATTGTCCTATGGGATCAGCACTGTCCTATGGGATCAGCATTGTCCTATGGGATCAGCATTGTTCTATGGGATCAGCACTGTCCTATGGGATCAGCACTGTCCTATGGGATCAGCACTGTCCTATGGGATCAGCACTGTCCTATGGGATCAGCATTGTCCTATGGGCTCAGCACTGTTCTATGGGATCAGCACTGTCCTATGGGATCAGCACTGTCCTATGGGATCAGCATTGTCCTATGGGATCAGCACTGTCCTATGGGATCAGCACTGTCCTATGGGCTCAGCACTGTCCTATGGGATCAGCATTGTCCTATGGGCTCAGCATTGTCCTATGGGATCAGCATTGTTCTATGGGATCAGCGCTGTCCTATGGGATCAGCACTGTCCTATGGGCTCAGCACTGTTCTATGGGATCAGCACTGTCCTATGGGATCAGCACTGTCCTATGGGATCAGCATTGTCCTATGGGATCAGCACTGTCCTATGGGATCAGCACTGTCCTATGGGATCAGCATTGTCCTATGGGATCAGCATTGTCCTATGGGATCAGCATTGTTCTATGGGATCAGCACTGTCCTATGGGATCAGCATTGTCCTATGGGATCAGCACTGTCCTATGGGATCAGCATTGTCCTATGGGATCAGCATTGTTCTATGGGATCAGCATTGTCCTATGGGATCAGCACTGTCCTATGGGATCAGCATTGTCCTATGGGATCAGCACTGTCCTATGGGATCATCACTGTCCTATGGGCTCAGCATTGTCCTATGGGATCAGCACTGTCCTATGGGATCAGCACTGTCCTATGGGATCAGCATTGTTCTATGGGATCAGCATTGTCTTATGGGATCAGCACTGTCCTATGGGATCAGCACTGTCCTATGGGATCATCACTGTCCTATGGGATCAGCACTGTCCTATGGGATCAGCACTGTCCTATGGGATCAGCATTGTCCTATGGGATCAGCACTGTCCTATGGGATCAGCACTGTCCTATGGGCTCAGCACTGTCCTATGGGATCAGCATTGTCCTATGGGATCAGCACTGTCCTATGGGATCAGCACTGTCCTATGGGCTCAGCACTGTCCTATGGGATCAGCACTGTCCTATGGGATCAGCACTGTCCTATGGGATCAGCATTGTCCTATGGGATCAGCATTGTCCTATGGGATCAGCGCTGTCCTATGGGATCAGCACTGTCCTATGGGATCAGCATTGTCCTATGGGATCAGCACTGTCCTATGGGATCAGCATTGTCCTATGGGATCAGCACTGTCCTATGGGCTCAGCACTGTTCTATGGGATCAGCACTGTCCTATGGGCTCAGCACTGTCCTATGGGATCAGCACTGTCCTATGGGATCAGCATTGTACTATGGGATCAGCACTGTCCTATGGGATCAGCACTGTCCTATGGGCTCAGCACTGTCCTATGGGATCAGCACTGTCCTATGGGATCAGCATTGTCCTATGGGCTCAGCACTGTCCTATGGGATCAGCATTGTTCTATGGGATCAGCATTGTCCTATGGGATCAGCATTGTCCTATGGGCTCAGCACTGTCCTATGGGCTCAGCACTGTTCTATGGGATCAGCATTGTCCTATGGGATCAGCATTGTCCTATGGGATCAGCATTGTCCTATGGGATCAGCATTGTCCTATGGGATCAGCACTGTCCTATGGGCTCAGCACTGTTCTATGGGATCAGCATTGTCCTATGGGATCAGCATTGTTCTATGGGATCAGCATTGTCCTATGGGCTCAGCATTGTCCTATGGGATCAGCATTGTCCTATGGGATCAGCACTGTCCTATGGGATCAGCACTGTCCTATGGGATCAGCATTGTCCTATGGGATCAGCACTGTCCTATGGGATCAGCATTGTCCTATGGGATCAGCATTGTTCTATGGGCTCAGCACTGTCCTATGGGCTCAGCATTGTCCTATGGGATCAGCATTGTCCTATGGGCTCAGCACTGTCCTATGGGATCAGCACTGTCCTATGGGATCAGCACTGTCCTATGGGCTCAGCATTGTCCTATGGGATCAGCATTGTCCTATGGGATCAGCACTGTCCTATGGGCTCAGCACCTCCCTTTGCTGGCGGAGCAGGCAGGATTCCTCCCAGCAGTCCCTCTCATTGCTTCCCAATGGCCCGGGGACAGCAGGGATTTACCCCGAGCTCTTGCCCCGGGGCTTAGCAATGGGCTGGGAAAGCCCTGGTTTGCCTGCAGGATTCAGCTCCCAGGGAGGGTTGGCCTGGAAGGGCCCCTGGGGGGGGATGGGGAAGGAGAGAGCCCTGGGGGCCTCCTGGGCTTGGCTCTTCACCATCTCCCCCCTGCCTTGGCGCTAAGCTCAACTCCTCCCCTGCTGTCTGAGCCCATTCCATCCTCTTGAAGCCCATTCCATCCTCTTGAAGCCCATTCCATCCTCTTGAAGCCCATTCCATCCTCTTGAAGCCCATTCCATGCTGTTTGAGCCCATTCCATGCTGTCTGAGCCCATTCCATCCTCTTGAAGCCCATTCCATCCTCTTGAAGCCCATTCCATCCTCTTGAAGCCCATTCCATGCTGTTTGAGCCCATTCCATGCTGTCTGAGCCCATTCCATCCTCTTGAAGCCCATTCCATCCTCTTGAAGCCCATTCCATCCTCTTGAAGCCCATTCCATGCTGTCTGAGCCCATTCCATCCTCTTGAAGCCCATTCCATGCTATTGAAGCCCATTCCATGCTCTTGAAGCCCATTCCATGCTGTCTGAGCCCATTCCATCCTCTTGAAGCCCATTCCATGCTATTGAAGCCCATTCCATGCTGTCTGAGCCCATTCCATCCTCTTGAAGCCCATTCCATGCTATTGAAGCCCATTCCATGCTGTTTGAGCCCATTCCATCCTCTTGAAGCCCATTCCATGCTGTCTGAGCCCATTCCATGCTGTTTGAGCCCATTCCATGCTGTTTGAGCCCATTCCATCCTCTTGAAGCCCATTCCATGCTGTCTGAGCCCATTCCATGCTGTTTGAGCCCATTCCATGCTGTTTGAGCCCATTCCATCCTCTTGAAGCCCATTCCATGCTGTCTGAGCCCATTCCATCCTCTTGAAGCCCATTCCATGCTGTTTGAGCCCATTCCATGCTCTTGAAGCCCATTCCATGCTGTCTGAGCCCATTCCATGCTCTTGAAGCCCATTCCATGCTGTCTGAGCCCATTCCATGCTGTTTGAGCCCATTCCATGCTGTCTGAGCCCATTCCATGCTATTGAAGCCCATTCCATCCTCTTGAAGCCCATTCCATCCTCTTGAAGCCCATTCCATCCTCTTGAAGCCCATTCCATGCTCTTGAAGCCCATTCCATGCTGTTTGAGCCCATTCCATGCTGTCTGAGCCCATTCCATGCTCTTGAAGCCCATTCCATGCTATTGAAGCCCATTCCATGCTATTGAAGCCCATTCCATGCTGTTTGAGCCCATTCCATGCTGTCTGAGCCCATTCCATGCTCTTGAAGCCCATTCCATCCTCTTGAAGCCCATTCCATGCTATTGAAGCCCATTCCATGCTGTTTGAGCCCATTCCATGCTGTCTGAGCCCATTCCATGCTATTTGAGCCCATTCCATGCTCTTGAAGCCCATTCCATGCTACTGCCGTGCTGTTCCCCTGTGCTGGTCCTGCTCACTGCAGCCTCGGAGCATGTTGGGAATGCTCCCCATCCCCATCCCCATCCCCATCCCCATCCCCATCCCAAACCCAACAAGTGCCAGCAGCTGGATCAGAGGAGCACGAGGAGCATCCTCAATGGGGTCCCGAGGCCACCTCTGGCTGTGGGGCTGGGCTCCCAGCTGCATCCTTGCTGCATCCCAGCTGCATCCCTGCTGCATCCCAGCTGCATCCCAGCTGCATCCCAGTTGCATCCCAGCTGCATCCCTGCTGCATCCCTGCTGCATCCCTGCTGCATCCCAGCTGGGCCTTGGCACCGGAGCAGATGCTCAGGGTTAAAGCTCATTGCTGGAAGACCAATGGAGCATCCCAGCCAGCACAAGGGGGGGGGATTGGAAGAGAGCCCGGGGTGTGGGGGGGCCCTGCAGCTCCTGGCTGAGATTTATGGGCTTTCATTAAGGGCAGGCTTTAATTAGAGCCAGGCTTATGAGGAGCTGGTGCCGCAGGGGGGGATGCTGAGGGCTTTCATTAAAGGTGGCTCCAGCAGAGCTGCTGCTGCTCCCTCATCCTCCTGCCCCATTCCCTGGGATGCTCCTCCTCATCCCGGATGGCAGCGTTCCCATTGCCCTGCCTCTCACCCCAATGCATCCCATGCCTGTGCGTGGTGGGTTCCTCCCTCCTCTCTGACAGCATCTTCAGTCCATGCCCAGCTCCTCGCTGACCCAGACCCCCCCCCCCTCCCCAAGCATCCTTCCCGATTCCCACCTCCTTCCTCCCGCAGCCCATTCCCACTGGATCATGAACAGGGAAGCAAACACGGATGCTGCTGGGTTGGTGCTTGGAGCTGCTGCCCGCAGTGGGGCTTGATTTACAGCTCCTGGGGCTGATCCATCACCGTTCCCGGCATCCAGCACAAACAAGGGAGCTCCTAATTCTGGAGCAGGGCTGTTTCTCCTGCAGCTCAGATAAGGGAGGTTGGGAATGGGGCACACCCAGCAGCAGGCAGCTCTGAGGGAGTGGGATGGGAGCAGCAGCTCCTGGAGAACCAAAGGGATTTGGTGTCATGGAATGGGTTGGGATGAAGGGAGCTTAAAGCCCGTCCAGCTCCATCCCAATCCTGCCTGGTCCCTGTATCAGAGAGCTGGATAAAGGGATGGAGGGGATCCGCATTCGGACAACCCCACGTTGGGCAGGAGTTGATCTGCTGGAGCAATAGGAAGATTCCAAAGGGCTTTCCATGACCTTTAAGGCCCCTTCGGATCCATCCTGGATGGATCCATGGGCCAACGGCCTGAGGTTCAGCACAGCCCCGGTCACTCGGGTCACCCCAACCCCACGGAGCGCTCCTGGCTTAGGGAAGCAGCTGGAACGGTTCCCTGGTGGAAAAGGAGCCGGGGTGTTCCTCAGCATCCTGATGGATGTGAGCATCCCGGCTCCTCTCCACCACTGCATGGCCAAGGGGAAGAGGGGAGCTTGAGGTGGGCTCCGGAGCTCTTCCCTCTGAGGATGCTGAGGGGGCAAGAAGCCGGCATCCATAGGGAGCAGGGGATGCTCCCTGCCCTCGCTCCTCGCTTTGCTCCGTGTTTAAACCCCTCGGGGCCGCGGATCCCTCCTGGAGGAGGCTGCAGGTGACGGTCGGGCTGCGCGGCTCCCTTTGCAGAGAGTGGGTGCTGAAGAGCAGCCTCCTCATCGCCATGGCCGTGTACACCTACCTGCGGCTCATCGTGGACCACCACGGCACGGCCCAGCTCCAGGGCCTGCGCCAGAAGGAGGTGGAATTCTGCATCTCCCTGCTCCGGGAACGGGTGAGCCCCAGGGATGAGGATGCTGCCTCCATAGCGGTACCGTTGCCCCTTGTTCCTTATGGAGCTGGAACTTATGGTTCCTTATGGACCTTCGGAACCCGTCGCTCCCCCCCGCCTTCCCATCACATTCCAGGCTGGAAAGGGGAGGCTTGGTCTTCCCCCTGCATCATCCTTCCCATGCGGGGAAGGCACCGCGTGTGGCTGCCCGCATCCTGCCCTATGGGCGCTGCAGCTCCATCCCCATCGCCCCACGTGCTGCCTGCTCTCCCTTTCCCCTTGCCAGGCAGGAAGGACCAAGCCTTGGCATGGGAATGGCACATTCCCAAGCTCCTTGGTGGCTTTGCAAGAGAGGGAACAGCTTGAAATCGCTGCTGCCCTTTCCCTGTGCCCCCCCCCCCGGATTCCCATCCCACTGCTTCCAAAGGGGAGCAGGGATGCGGATGCCTTCCCCTCCGCAGCCCAGCGGTCCCTGAGGCTTTTCCATCCCCTTTTTGTCCCAGTTCATGGATTGCTTCATGATCGGCCGGGACCTGGTGCGGCTGCTGCAGAACGTGGCCCGCATCCCGGAGTTCGAGCTGCTCTGGAAGGACATCATCCACAACCCGCAGGTCCTCAGCGCCCAGTTCACAGGTGAGGCCGGCGGCTCCAGCCCAGCGCCCATTCCAGTGTCCCGGCACCCATTCCAGTGTCCCAGCGCCCATTCCAGTGTCCCGGCACCCATTCCAGTGTCCCGGCGCCCATTCCAGTGTCCCGGCACCCATTCCAGTGTCCCAGCGCCCATTCCAGTGTCCCGGCGCCCATTCCAGTGTCCCGGCGCCCATTCCAGTGTCCCGGCACCCATTCCAGTGTCCCGCACCCATTCCAGTGTCCCAGCACCCATTCCAGTGTCCCAGCGCCCATTCCAGTGTCCCAGCACCCATTCCAGTGTCCCGGCACCCATTCCAGTCCCAGCACCCATTCCAGTGTCCCGGCACCCATTCCAGTGTCCCGGCACCCGCATAGGGAAGAGCACCTTCAGCCCCCTTTTATCAGCTTAAAGCCATTCCCTTTTCCCGTCCCCCTCCATCCCTCGGCCAAGGCCTCCTTCCAAGCAGTTTGCAGCCCTCCCTTCTCCCCATCCACCCCCCCCACCCCGTTTTCCCTCGTGCCTCATCCTCGGTGCCTTTTCCCAGGGAGGAATTGCATTCCCATGCAGGATTCCCTTGTGCCATCCCTGCTTTCTGCCCGGGAGATGGGGACCGTTCCCTGTTGGTCACAGCGTGGCACTTGGCGTCTGGAATTCCCTATTCCTCCTGCAGATCCCATCCCTGTTGGCTGTGCAGCCTCTCTCCCTTTTGTCCCAGCTCCTTCCTGGCATCCTTACAGTGATCTCCCTCCACCAAGGAGCCCTTTTCCAGCCGGAATCCTGATCCCTCTTGAGGGAGCGAAGCTCACTGCTCCGAGCTCAGCTCCATGCGGAGGGTGGCAGATCCCAGCCTGGATCCCGCTGATGCCCTGCAACGCCTGAGCCTCCCCTCTCTCTTCCCAGGTGTCCTCCAGCTCCTGCAGTCCAGGACATCCCGCAAGTTCCTTGCTTGTCGCCTCACTCCCGACATGGAAACCAAGCTGCTCTTCATGACCTCGCGGGTAATTCCAGCGCAGGGACGGGGAGCATCCATCCCATTCCCATTCCCATTCCCTCGCCAGCACCGGAGCATCCCTGTGGGCACCGGGCAGCAGAGCTTTGCTGCTTCTGACAGCGACGGGGATGGCTCTGAGGCACCCGTGGGAGGCCGGATCCAGCTTTGCCAGGGGATGTTGGCAGAGCGGAGCTTCAGGGATGGCGAAGGGATGCTCCGTGAGCCCCTCGCCTCCTCCCCTTCGCCTCCAGGTGCGGTTTGGGCAGCAGAAGCGGTACCAGGACTGGTTCCAGAGGCAGTACCTGTCCACCCCGGACAGCCAATCCCTGCGCTGCGACCTCATCCGGTACATCTGCGGCGTGGTGCATCCCTCCAACGAGGTGCTGAGCTCCGACATCCTCCCGCGCTGGGCCATCATCGGCTGGCTGCTCACCACCTGCACGGTGAGCCCGGGGATCCCGATCCCCATGGGAATGGCTTCCCGTGCAGGGAGCAGGGTTGGGATGCAGGAAGGAGAGCAGCCCAAGTGCTGCTGCGCATCGGATCCTTTGCGACGGGCAGCTCGCTTCCAGCTTGTGCAGCCGATGCTTAAGGGGTTCCAATGGGGGTTTTGGGACCTTGCGGCTTCCCCGCTCTCCATCCCAGCCCATCCCGATCCATGATCCATAATGCACAGCCACTGCTGCATCCCCATGGAGCAGAGGCCTAGAGCTGCTCTGGCTCAAGGATTCCCCGCTCCTCCCTACAAGCTCTGCCCTGTTTCATGGGAAGAGCATCCCGGCTCCGGCAGGAGGAGCGCATCCGGGTTGGGAGCTCAGCGCCTTCACCAATCCCATGTGTGCTTTCTCCCCGCTCCAGTCCAACGTCGCTGCTTCCAATGCCAAACTGGCCTTATTCTATGACTGGCTCTTCTTCAGCCCCGAGAAGGACAGCATCATGAACATAGGTATCCATGGGGAATCTGCCTTTGGATGCTCAGCGGCTGGGGAAGGGCACCGAGAGGTAGAGGGGACGTGGTGGGGAAAGCCTGGGTCATGGAACCATGGAACGTGTTGGGATGAAGGGAGCTTCAAGCCCATCCAGCTCCATAGGCAGGGACACCTTCCGCTGGGGCAGGGCATGGGGCAGCCACAGCTGCTCCATCCAACCCCATCCCACCGCCCTCGTGGGGACGAGCTGCTTCCCAGTATCCCATCCAGCTCCTCCCGTTGGGAGCTCTTCCTCCCCACCCCATCCCTGCATCCCATGTCCCAAAGCCCCGCTTCCAGGTTCCCCCGCAGCCCCCTTTCCGGCGCTGGCGCTGCGCCGAGGGCGCATGCATGGGTGCTGAGCGCCTCCCTTGCTGTGTCCGCATGCAGAGCCTGCCATCCTGGTGATGCACCACTCCATGAAGCCTCATCCTGCCATCACCGCCACGCTGCTGGATTTCATGTGCCGGGTGAGCTGCCCCTAGGGAATTCCATTGGGATTAGACCTGGATAAGGGGGGGGGGGGCTGGGAAAGCACCCCAGGAGCATCCCTGGAGCTTGGAGCGGAGCATGGGGCCCCCATAAGCGTTCCATAAGCAAATCCTTCCCGAAGGAAAAGGCTTTGGAATGGTCCCCTTTAAAGCCCTGAGGGCAAGCAGAATGTCCCTGCCCAGGCAGGGATCAGAGCCATCATCTCCCTGTCAAAGGCCAGGGAGCAGAGCTGGGGCTGCCCCTGCATCCTGCGGGAAGCAGGGATGGGAGCTGCCGGTCCTTGGGATAACGCGGGTGGGAGGGAAGGGCCGGTTGATGTGCAGGGAGCTCCCCTCTCCTGCAGCCATTGCTGCTGCTGGAGCCTGGCCCCGGGGCTCCCCACAGCATCCCGAGGGTGTTCCTCATCCCTGCTGGATGCCCTTCCCTTTGGGAAGGGGAAAGGGAAGCAGGAAAGGGCTGGTCCCCTTTTACCCCATCCGATGGATCCCACTGGATGCTCACCCCCATGCTCCAGGTACCTGAGGATGCCCCAAGGAGCTGAGCCCCGGCTTCCTGCGTTAACCTGGAATTCTGCTTTCAGATCATTCCCAACTTCTACCCTCCTCTGGAAGCTCACGTCCGGCAAGGGGTCTTCAATTCCCTGACCCACATCGTGGAGAAGCGGGTCCTTGCGTAAGGCAAATCCCAATAATGGGATGCTCTTGGGTCCGTCCTGGTGCTGAGGCTTGGGGAGGGAGGGTGGGGGGGGTCCCCAAAAGCTGTAGGAGCATCCCCATGGCCAGCCCTTGCCATGCAGCTCCCGCTGGCCCCAGAGCCATTGGGAAGCCCAAATGAGGGGAGCTTGTGGTCCATAAGGAAGCAAAGGGTTTTCCTCATCCTTTTCCCAGCCATTTGGCCCCTCTCTTTGACAATCCCAAGCTGGACAAGGAGCTCCGGGCCATGCTAAGGGAGAAGTTCCCGGAGTTCTGCAGTTCACCCTCACCCCCCATTGAAGGTAAGGATTGGGGCTGGGGATGGGGGGGGATATTCCAGAGCATCCCCGTGTGTTCCCGGATAACCTGACCCCCTTTTCCCAGTCAAAATTGAGGAGCCCGTTTCCATGGAGATGGAGAACCACATGGCGGAGAAGGATGACAGTTGCTATGACAACGCCGAGGCCGCCTTCAGTGATGATGAGGAGGATCTGAACAGCAAAGGTGAGGAAGGCTCCTCCTGCAGCACCTCCGCATCCTGTGGCCCCAGTGCCCTGCTCCACCTTCCCTGCAGGGGGAGGATCCCACACAATTCCCAGTGGGAATTGCTCACCTTGAGCTCCAGGTTTCCTTCTGTTGGGGTTGAGGCCAATGCTCTGCTGCTTCCCAATCCCGGACAGCCAGACTGGGATGTGAGCCACAGCCATGCTCCAAGGAAAGCTGGGATCCATCCCCTTGTTATTCCCGGAGCTTGGACCCTTTCCCCTCTCTCTCGGCGCGGGACTGGTTGGGAATCCCTATGGCAGATGCTGCTCTGCTTTGGGAATGGGGCGTCTTGGGCTCAGGCCTCTTCATTGCTCATCCAACGTTGGTTTTCCTTACACTCCCTCCCTCTGGAATGGGGCAGAAAAGGCCGGGATCCCCTCTATGGATCCCCCGTTGTGGATCCGGAGGCATCTCAGGCTGTTCCTCCCCTTCTGGGACTTGTGTGGGGCAGAGGATGCGACCCTGGGCTCCAGCATCCTCCTCTGTAGCCCCATTGAGCTGTGCTGCCCGCTTGGGACCCCCAAGAGGGCCCCAGTGACAGCAAAGGACCGCGGCCACCTTGTGCCATCCCTTGGTGGCACCTCCTGGTGCTTCATCCATGGAGCAGCTTGGGAAGCTCCATGGAATGGGAGCCACAATTCCAACCCCCCCCCCCCGCCCCAGAACCCATCCTGCATCCCTATTCCTGGTACCCTCAACACGGTTTGGAAGGGGGAAAGCAAGAGATGAGGCCGGAGCAGTGCCCCCCCCACCCCTCCCAGCCCCACACATCTAGGGCAGAGATTGGCCCCTTCCACCGTTGCTTGCTTTGCTGCAGGAAAGAAGAGGGAATTCAGGTTCCATCCCATCAAGGAAGCCATCGTGGAGGAGCCTGTGGACATCACCCCCTTCCTGGACCAGCTGGATGAGTCCCTGAAGGATAAGGTCCTGCAGCTGCAGAAGGGGAGGTTGGTGATGCTCGCTTGTGTCGACCCCTTTCCGGGATCCTCATTCCCCCTTGGAATGACGGATGGGATGCTTGGAACGCTCAGAGCAATAGGGAAAGGCAAAAGGCTCCACGCTGCACGCTCTGCTGGGGGATTGAGGGATTGAGGTGATGCAGGCCCTTGGGATGCATCCCCACGTGGTCCCTGCGCTTCCCAACCCCGGATTCCCAATGCCCTTGGAATGAGCTCCTAAAGGAGGTTCTAAAAGGCTCTGGCTTTGCAGACCTTGGCACGGGGGCTCATTCCATGGGATTTCTGTGCCCAGGGCTGGAATTGCACTTCAGCAATGGGCTTTCGAGCCCATTCTCCTCCTGTCTGCCTGGCACCAGCACCCATCCAAAGTGGTGCCGGGCCTGGGGTTTGCTCCCAAGCACGGAGCCCCCCCCTTGTCCCTGCTCCCGGCACCTTCCTCCGTTCACTTGGATTTCCTCTTGGATTTGTGCTCCAGCGACACGGAAGCCCAGTGTGAGGTCATGCAGGAAATCGTGGATCAAGTCCTGGAGGTAACGGCCCAATCCCTGGGATTTCACTCTGGGAAAGCAGCAGCAGGGACGGGGGCTTTGGGGTGAAGGGACCCTAAAGCTCAGCCTTCCACCGGAGCATCCCTCCGGGATGCGGCTTCTCCCTTCATCCCAGCGCCCCTTTGGGAGCCTCCTCCGTGTGCCCTGCGGTGGGAATACTGCAGTTGGGTGGTGGAGGGCTCCATCCCTTGCTCCCTTTAGACTCAAGGTGCTTCTTCCCACTGGGAACACTGGGAAAGGCTTTGCCAAGGGGAAGTCCTCCCTGCCAAATGGGGCAGGAAGATGACTGCGAGCATCCTCGTGCTTCCTGCCCTCATCCCTCCCTTTCCCCCTTGCCAGGAGGACTTTGACTCGGAGCAGCTGTCGGGGCTGGCCTCCTGCCTGCAGGAGCTCTTCAAGGCTCACTTCCGAGGGGAGGTTTTGCCGGAGGAAATCACGGAGGAGTAAGGAGCAATTCCCCCGGGATTCCCTTGGGATTGGGGCCCGTTGGCAGGAGCATCCCGCCAACGCGGGGGGCTCCCAGCCTGGTACCCACCAGTGGAGCACCCGGAGCTCTGAGTCCCGGCCTCATCCTGCAGGTCCCTGGAGGAGTCCGTGGGGAAGCCGCTCTACCTAATATTCAGGTAGGGCTATTCCAGAATGCTGGCATTGCTCTGGGAAGGGAGGCCTTGGTGCCAGCGTGGGTCCAGCTCGTCTGGGGGGGGGGCTCCGGAGAGGGGGAGTTTGTGGGCTCCAAGCCAGGGATGGGGGAGATGGGCATGGAAGCATCATGGGATGGGTTGGGATGAAGGGAGCTGAAAGCTCATCCAGCTCCAAGCCAGAGATGGGGGAGATGGGCATGGAAGCATCATGGAATCATGGGATGGGTTGGGATGAAGGGAGCTGAAAGCTCATCCAGCTCCTGAGCAGGGATGAGGGAGATGGGCATGGAAGCATCCCAGAACCATGGGATGGGTTGGGATGAAGGGAGCTGAAAGCTCATCCAGCTCCAAGCCAGAGATGGGGGAGATGGGCATGGAAGCATCCTGGAATCATGGGATGGGTTGGGATGAAGGGAGCTGATGGGGGAGATGGGCATGGAAGCATCATGGAATCATGGGATGGGTTGGGATGAAGGGAGCTGAAAACTCATCCAGCTCCAAGCCAGAGATGGGCATGGAAGCATCATGGAATCATGGGATGGGTTGGGATGAAGGGAGCTGATGGGGGAGATGAGCATGGAAGCATCCCAGCACCATGGAATG
This sequence comes from Pezoporus flaviventris, assembly GCF_033815535.1. Lineage (NCBI taxonomy): Eukaryota > Metazoa > Chordata > Aves > Psittaciformes > Psittacidae > Pezoporus > Pezoporus flaviventris. The sequence goes on along the minus strand of NW_026893515.1, from coordinate 2,911 downwards.
GGTTGGGATGAAGGGAGCTGGTGGGGGAGATGGGCCTGGAAGCATCATGGAATCATGGGATGGGTTGGGATGAAGGGAGCTGAAAGCTCATCCAGCTCCTGAGCAGGGATGAGGGAGATGAGCCTGGAAGCATCTGGGAACCATGGAATGGGTTGGGATGAAGGGAGCTGAAAGCTCATGGACGGGGGCAGCTCCCACTGGCCCAGGCTGCTCCAAGCCCCTTCCCCATCCCCATCCCCACCCACCCCAGGGCCGTGGGTGCCTCCTCTCCTCCCTGTCCCAGGGATGCTCCCGCCGGGCTCCCCGGAGTCACGCGGCTCTCCCCTGTATCCCGAAGGAATCTCTGCCAGATGCAGGAGGACAACAGCGGCTTCTCCCTGCTGCTGGACCTCCTCTCGGAGCTCTACCAGAAGCAGCCCAAGATCGGGTACCACCTCCTCTACTACCTGAAGGCCAGGTAGGGCCCGGGGCGGGGAGCGCCGGGAGCCGCCGGGATTCCATTGGGATCGAGCTGCGCCCAGGGCACGGCGCAGGGATGCAGCCGGGGCTGCCGGTGCCGCTCGCCCACGCGCTGCTTCTTCTCCCTCCTCCTCTTCCTCCTCTCCCTCTTCCCCCTTCCTCCTCCTCCTCCTCCTTCTTCCTCCTCCTCCTCCTCATCCCCCTTCCTCTTCTTTCTCCTTCCTCCTCTTCTTCCTCTTCCCCCTTCTTCTTCCTCCTTCTCCTTCCCCCTCTTCCTCTTCCTCCTCCTTCCTCCTCTTCCCCCTTCCTCCCCTTGCTCCTCCTTCCTCCCCTTCCCCCTCTTCCCTCTCTCCCCTCTTCCTCCTCCTTCTCCTTCCCACTCTTCCCTCTTCCTCCTCTTCTTCCTCTTCCTCTTCCCCTCTTTCTCCTTCCTCCTCTCCCTCCTCTCCCTCCTCTCCCTTCTCTTCCTCCTCTTCCCCCTTCTTCCTCCCCCTTCCTCCTCTCCTCCTCTCCCTCCTCCTCCTCTTCCTCCTTCCCCCTCTTCCCCCTTCCTCTTCCCCCTTCCTCCTCCTTCTCCCTCCTCCTCTTCCCCCTTCCTCTTCCTCCTTCCTCCTCTCCTTCCCCTCCCTCCTCCTTCTCCTCCTCTTCCTCCTTCCCCCTCTTCCCCCTTCCTCTTCCTTCTCCCTACTCCTCTTCCCCCTTCCTCTTCCTCCTTCCTCCTCTTCCTCTTTTCCTCCTTTTCCTCCTCTTCCCCCTTCTTCCTCCTCTTCCTCCTCTTCCTCCTCCTCCCCTTCCTCCTCTTCACTTCCTCTTCCTCCTCTTCCTCCTTCCCCTCTTTCTCCTTCCTCCTCTCCCTCCTCTTCCTCCTTCCCCTCTTTCTCCTTCCTCCTCTCCCTCCTCTTCCACCTCTTCCCGTTCTTCCTCCTTCCTCCTCTCCCTCCTCTCCTTCCTCCTCCTTCTCCTCCTCTTCCCCCTCTTCCCCCTTCCTCTTCCCCCTTCCTCCTTCTCCCTCCTCCTCTTCCCCCTTCCTCTTCTCCTTCCTCCTCTTCCCCTTTCCTCCTCTTGCTCCTCTTCCCCCTTCTTCCTTCTTCCTCCTCTCCTTCCCCTCCCTCCTCCTTCTCCTCCTCTTCCTCCTTCCCCTCTTCCCCCTTCCTCTTCCCCCTTCTTCCGCCTCCCTACTCCTCTTCCCCCTTCCTCTTCCTCCTTCCTCCTCTTCCTCTTTTCCTCCTCTTCCTCCTCTTCCCCCTTCTTCCTCCTCTCCCTCCTCTTCCTCCTCCTCCCCTTCCTCCTCCCCCCTCTTCCCTCTTCCTCCTCTTCTTCCTCTTCCTCCTCTTCCTCCTTCCCCTCTTTCTCCTTCCTCCTCTTCCCCTTTCCTTCTCTTGCTCCTCTTCCCCCTTCTTCCTCCTTCCTCTCCCTCCTCTCCCTCCTCCTCCTCTTCCTCCTTCCCCCTCTTCCCCCTTCCTCTTCCCCCTTCATCCTTCTTCTCCCTACTCCTCTTCCCCCTTCCTCTTGCTCCCTCCTCCTCTTCCCCTTTCCTCCTCTTCCTCCTCTTCCCCCTTCTTCCTCCTCTCCATCCTCTTCCTCATCCTCCCCTTCCTCCTTCCCCTCTTCCCCCTTCCTCTTCCCCCTTCCTCTTCCCCCTTCCCCCTCTTCCCCCTTCCTCCTCTTCCTCCTTTCCCTCCTCCTCCTCCTCTTCCTCCTTCCCTTTCTTCCCCCTTCCTCTTCCCCCTTCTTCCCCCTCTCCCCCCTCCTCCTCCTCCTCCCCTTCCTCCTTCTCCTCCTCTTCCTCCTTCCCCCTCTTCCCTCTCCCTCCTCTTCCCCCTTCTCCCTCCTCCTCCTCCCCTTCCTCCCCACCACCCCCCCCATGCAGCAAAGCAGCCGCGGGCAAGATGAGTCTCTACGAGTGCTTTGCCCAGGCCACGCAGCTGGGGGACCTGCACACCTGCCTCATGATGGACATGAAGGCCTGCCAGGAGGACGACGTGCGCCTGCTCTGCTACCTCACCCCCTCCATCTACACCGAGGTCAGGCAGGCGCAGCGCAGGCATCCTGCAGCCCCGGGGCTCGGGGTGGGGTGGGGTGGGATGGGGATGGGGATGGGATGGGGTGGGGATGGGATGGGATGGGATGGGGATGGGGATGGGATGGGATGGGGATGGGGATGGGGTGGGGATGGGATGGGGTGGGATGGGGATGGGGATGGGGATGGGGTGGGGATGGGATGGGGTGGGATGGGGATGGGATGGGGATGGGATGGGGATGGGATGGGGATGGGATGGGGTGGGGATGGGGATGGGATGGGGTGGGGATGGGATGGGATGGGATGGGGATGGGATGGGGGATGGGGATGGGGATGGGGTGGGGATGGGATGGGATGGGATGGGGATGGGGAGGGTGGGATGGGGATGGGATGGGGATGGGATGGGGATGGGATGGGGATGGGATGGGGTGA